>NW_015506293.1:201214-293556 GCF_001515645.1 Sinocyclocheilus grahami
TTTTATTTAAACTCACCTGTCAGAGTGCTGTATTTCTCACATAGCAAGTGCTCAAAATGTACGTTTTAAAGCAGGAGTTGGGTCAGTATTAACAATAGGCTATGTTTTAGATGATTATTAATAGATGTTGTAATGTACAGGCTATTTTGTGTTTTAGATATCATTTACAATTTTGACGTATTTTCTAGATTAATGAGCGAGTTGGTTTGTTTTCATTTTGTTTTACGACTAATATTATGGCATTATTTTATTGCCATTTCGGTTGATTTGTTGTAAATACTCGGCCTGAAAACTGCGATAGATAATCTCTGAGGAGTCATGACGTCACGGAGGCTGTTGAACCCTCTCGCGGGCCCAAGAAAACACATTTCTGGTAATATTGTCTATTTTAATATGTTTTATTAAATAAATTCATCCGTCCGAGTGCTGTATTTGTAACATAGCAAGTGCTCAAAATTAATACTTTAAAGCAGTAGTTCAACCCAAAATTAAAATTCTGTCATTAGCATTTTGTTGCGATTTAGCCTGATTTGTTGTAAATATAACTGCGATCGCTAATCGCGTTGGAGTCATGACGTCACAGTCTGTTTAATTTTTAAAATAAAAAAATTAAAAATTTGCCTGGTATGTTGTGTATATACAGTGGGGCAAAAAAGTATTTAGTCAGCCACCAATTGTGCAAGTTCTCCCATTTAAAAGGATGAGAGAGGCCTGTATTTTCATCATAGGTATACCTCAACTATGAGAGACAAAATGAGAAAAAAAGTCTAGAAAATCACATTGTAGGATTTTTAAAGAATTAATTGGTAAATTCCTTGGTAAAATAAGTATTTGGTCACCTACAATCAAGCAAGATTTCTGGCTCTCACAGACTTGTAACTTCTTCTTTAAGAGGCTCCTCTGTCCTCCACTCTTTACCTGTATTAATGGCATCTGTTTGAACTCGTTATCAGTATAAAAGACATCTGTCCACAACCTCAAACAGTCACACTCCAAACTCCACCATGGCCAAGACTAAAGAGCTGTCAAAGGACACCAGAAACAAAATTGTAGACCTGCACCAGGCTGGGAAGACTGAATCTGCAATAGGTAAGCAGCTTGGTGTGAAGAAATCAACTGTGGGAGCAATTATTAGAAAATGGAAGACATACAAGACTATTTATAATCTCCCTCGATCTGGGGCTCCATGCAAGATCTCACCCCGTGGGGTCAAAATTATCACAAGAACTGTGAGCAAAAATCCCAGAACCACACGGGGGGACCTAGTGAATGACCTGCAGAGAGCTGGGACCAAAGTAACAAAGGCTACCATCAGTAACACACTGTGCCGCCAGGGACTCAAATCCTGCAGTGCCAGATGTGTCCCCCTGCTTAAGCCAGTACATGTCCAGGTCCGTCTGAAGTTTTCTAGAGAGCATTTGGATGATCCAGAAGAGGATTGTGAGAATGTCATATGGTCAGATGAAACCAAAATATAACTTTTTGGTAAAAACTCAACTTGAGGAGAAAGAATGCTGAGTTGCATCCAAAGAATACCATACCTACTGTGAAGCATGGGGGTGGAAACATCATGCTTTGGGGCTGTTTTTCTGCAAAGGGACCAGGACGACTGATCCGTGTAAACGAAAGAATGAATGGGGCCATGTATCGTGAGATTTTGAGTGAAAACCTCCTTCCATCAGCAAGGGCATTGAAGATGAAATGTGGCTGGGTCTTTCAGCATGACAATGATCCCAAACACACCGCCCGGGCAATGAAGGAGTGGCTTCGTAAGAAGCATTTCAAGGTCCTGGAGTGGCCTAGCCAGTCTCCAGATCTCAACCCCATAGAACATCTTTGGAGGGAGTTGAAAATCCGTGTTGCCCAGCGACAGCCCCAAAACATTACTGCTCTAGAGGAGATCTGCATGGAGGAATGGGCCAAAATACCAGCAACAGTGTGTGAAGACTTACAGAAAACGTTTGACCTCTGTCATTGCCAACAAAGGGTATATAACAAAGTATTGAGATGAAATTTTGTTATTGACCAAATACTTATTTTCCACCATAATTTGCAAATAAATTCTTTAAAAATCCTACAATGTGATTTTCTGGATTTTTTTTTCTCATTTTGTCTCTCATAGTTGAGGTATACCTATGATGAAAATTACAGGCCTCTCTCATCTTTTTAAGTGGGAGAACTTGCACAATTGGTGGCTGACTAAATACTTTTTTTCCCCACTGTATGTGCTTACATCATATTAAATAAATACCATCTGATTTGATATGTTATTTAATACAATGGCGTTCGTACATTTTAGTGCCGTCTACATGGTCAAACACTTTTTGTGGCCAGGATATATTTAATAAGCTGTTATTATTCAGTACATAATAAATTGGTGAGGAATGAGGTGAGAATCAAGAGCCATACAGCTCTTCACAATGCCAGCTTTTTTTTTTTTGCACTGACTAGCTGATTTCTACATGTCAGATGTCATTAAATTTCAACTTGATTGTAAGGTCTAGGTCTTTTTTTTTTGCTAGGTACTGTAATTCATAGCTGTTAACCTTCATCTTAGGAAAATAGTTTTTTTTCTTTTTATGAAGGTTTTTTTCCCTTCTCTGTGAGCTCTGTCAGCCCATATAAAAGCACCTTTGATACCAAGGAAACAAGGACAGTCTGGTCCTGTCTCGTATTTTTCAAGTGATTCAATGCAAAGACCTTGGGATAGAGTGATGGTTGTCTTCTAGATGCGGGGTTTGTTCGTTAAGCAGATAAGCACTTGAAGGATGTTTAGGTTGGCATGTCCTGATTAGGGAGGACAGAAAAACCATGCTTAAAGGTTCTTTCTCTTGTGTGTGTATATAAATGGTTCGTCTGTAATTATTCATTCGGCCTCACCTTGCAGATGGAGCCCCTAACCCTACTGTCCCACCGTCCTCTGTGTGTAAACGGCATGTCATGCTGATTAATAACAAGCAAGCAAGAATGTTCCCTTGTGTGCTTGCATAAGAGATTTTTCAATTAAGGGCATGTTTGACTCTAAAAAATCTTGAGAAATTAAGTTTTCCTTTTCATGTTATATCTTTATTACATGTTCTGATAATTGACTTTGTTCATGACTATGTTTTTGTATAGTATGGATTTTTGATATCGTGAATAATGGTAATGACATTTTTCACTTTTTGTGGAAAACTGGATAAACTCATAAGCTGCTTGAAGCTACTTGTCGATCATGATATACATTTTTTTTAAATTGTTACTGATCTTCAGACTGTCAACTGCTCACCCATCAGTCCACATTTCTGTAATATTCCAATATTTGTAAATAGTCTTTAAATAGTTTTCTAAAATGTTTAGTGTGATGGAATACTGGTTGCTACTAGCAATTATTTGAAATATAAATCTTTTGTAACATTTTAAATGTCTTGATTGTCACTTTTAATCAATTTAATGCATGCTTAATGTATTAATCCAAGTATTATGTCTTTAAAAAAAAAAAATCCTACTGACCCCAATTTTTTAAATTTCTTTCTTTCTTTCTTTCTTTCTTTCTTTCTGTAATCTTATATATACGTTCTTAGAAAATATACAAATGTAATTTTCCTTTGTACACATTTATTATGTACAGGAAGTTAAAATGTCTGGGACCTAAATGGAAAAAAATATTCAAAGTGAGACAATTAAAAAATATATATTAAAAACTAGAATGATTGTTAAAAATACTTTTTCATTATTTTTATTTTCATTTTTAGAATATCTAGAATATTTATTTCCTTTAAAATCCATCCTAGGGAACAGGAAATGCCTCTAATTGTAGAATCACCCATGTATGTGCCTGTTTTGAGTATTTGTGTTCCTGTTGCTATACCAACACCTCACAAATTCCTGTCTTTGTACAGAGAAATTTTGCAATTGTCACACTCCGCAGAGAGCCTCGAGGCTAAAAAGAGCATGAAAGACATTTTTGTATTCCGCGCTGTGTGTTGTCTTTCTCTCTCTGTGCTCGGTATTGAGAGAGTAATGCCAAAATTGTCATCCTTTGTGAACTCACTGAAGGGAGAGATACTCTGCGGAAAGAGACAAATAGACAAACAAGGGCTTTTGAAACGTAGGAACGGGAAAACTACACAGAAGTTTCTGAGGACGCTATAATACAGCAGATATGCTCCGCAGAGAAGCTGGATATTTATTTCCCTCTCAGTCTCTATTATTCTCTCTGAGCTTAGTGTGTATTGTGCCTGTTTCCTTTAGCAGTCATGCTCTAATATGCACTAAAGCTCTCCACAAATGTTTGTAGCCACACAAAGATATGAATTGTTTTTTTCCCCGAGAAAATATTTCATGTTCTTTACTTCAGTTCTCTATTTTATACTATATTTAATGACCGAACAGTCAGAGTGATGGAAATGAAAATTCTGTCATCATTTACTCACCCTCATGTCAGTCCAAGACTCCAAACCGGTATGACTTTCTTTTTTCAGACTTAACACAAAAGAAGCATTTTGAACAGCATTGTTTCCCGTACAACGAGGACATACAGTGGCTGTTCACTTCCACAAAGGACAAAAAAAAACCACCACAAAAAATATGATAAAAATGCTTCATATGACCCTTGTGCAATATTCTATGCCTTCTGAAGTCATATGATTGCTTTTTGCTTTAATTAGTTTGAGAATGTATGTTTGTATGTGATGGCACTGAATGGCTGATTCTTCCCTCTCGCTGTGTTGTCTTCTTCCTCAAGGCTCATACATGATGGTCAACTCCTCCCAGCATGCAGCGGGGCAGAGGGCACAGCTTCTACTGCAGACACTAAGTGAAAACGACACACACTGCGTGCAGTTCAGCTACTTCCTGTACAGCAGAGATGGCCACAGCCCGGGGGCGCTGCGGGTTTATGTGCGGGTCAATGGTGGGCCGCTTGGCATTCCTGTGTGGAACGTCTCTGGCTCCCGTGGACGACAGTGGCACCAGGTGGAACTGGCAGTCAGCACTTTCTGGCCAAATGAGTACCAGGTGAGCAACATTTTGAATTAGTGACCATATTTTTTGGGTGGTCATCAGTTGGTCTAAGACGCTCATTAGTTGTACCAAACTGGTCATTAGCTAGTCTAAACTGATCAATAGCTGGTCCAAGAGAGTTATTTATTAGTAGGTCCAAGTTAGTGTTAATTGGTCAGTTCTAAGATGTTGGTTTAAAATGTTCATTAGTTGGAATAAACTGGTCATTAGCTGGTCCAGGCTAATCTAAGCTATTTATCTGTTGATCTACGGTGGTCATTGGTTGGTTCAAGCTGCTTATTAGCTAGTCTAAACTGGTAATTAGAATGTCCAGGAGAGTCATTTGGTCTGAGATGCTCATCAGTTGGTCTAAGATGCTCATTATTTGGTACAAACTTGTCAAGTTGAGTCTGTGTCAAAGTTGGTCAACAGTTGGTCTAAGGTGTTCATTAGTTGATCGAAACTGGTCATTAGTCGGTACACACTGGTTACTGGCTAGTCTAAACTGGTCATTAGCTAGTCCAAGATTGTCATTAGCTGGTTCAAATTAACAAACCATCTTGAAACAGTGATAAACAAGCTACCAGATAGTCATACTAGTTTAAGGTGAAAGAAATATTTTTGGAACTTGGTGGCTGGCAGTGGTGGATAAAGTACACAAATCAAGTACTTGAGTAAAAGTACAGATCCGTAATAAAAATATTACTCCAGTAAAAGTACTCAGTTTTCAATTTTACTCGAGTGAAAGTACAAAAGTACTTGATTTTTTTAATGTACTTAAGTAAAAAGTACCGATAAATGAGTGTGTAGTTTGTATTGTGTATTTTGTTTTATATTGGCTACTTTTATCATTTAATTTTATATTAGCATATATTTTTTTATAATCCTACTGCTCAAACTACCTGGGATTTTCTCAAAATAACCAATAAGGAAATAATGAATATAATAAGGAAAATATAATTAGATTTTCATAATGATTTTTTTCTTCTCAAACCTTGTCTGTGGTGTAAAAACACCCCTGGCCAAATGCCCCAAGAGGGCATCAATTCCCACTTTGATAATTACTGTAGTTACCATGTTCTGAACATCACATTCTTTCTTTTTCCTCAGATGTAATCTATCTAGGTAGTTGAATAAAAAATATTTGGACTTTATATATATATTTTTAATTACCTCAATTTAGCACCAGCAAGCTCATTAGCTAGACAGTTAGCATTAGCTAACATTATTATTTTCAGCATGGTTATGAATAAACATTTATATTTGTCTACTCGGCTAGTTGATCCAGATACATAGTAACTTAGGCTATGTGTGCTGACAAACAATATAAAAACAGACATCACATAGGGCTAAATGCATAGCATTTTAGTAAAACTGCTAACGTTACAGCAGCGGGGAAGATGAACATGCATGAGTTATTTAATTTAATCTTTGTTATTTTAATGTTTTTTGACCTAAAACATAGAGACTCTGATGTTAATGTGTCTGCATTAAAGCATTTTAGTGGGCTACAGATCACCCTTTACAGCAGATTTAGTTCACAAACAACTGACAGCTTTGACCTAAATATGATTTTCACTTACAATAATTAATCCTAACATTCGACATTAGTAACTTACTTTTAACAGCATCAGACACGCGCGCGCTCAAAATATCTCCCGGTTCTTACTTGTGAATTCAGTTCACTGGAGACTCGCACTAAACGGTTCATTTGAATCAGTGAGGTGTTCATTGAAAATAATCAGTTTGTTCATGAATCAGACACTGCTTCTGCGTCTCAGAGCACGTGATATATTATAAGGAGTAGCGATAATTTTTATGAAATGTAGTGAAGTAAAAAGTACGATCTTATGCTTTGGAATGTAGTGAAGTAAAAGTAAAAAAAAGTAAAACTACTTCGTTACTGTCCACCACTGGTGGCTGGTCAACCAGCTATAAACCAGCAGATTTTCCAATGGTAAATGCTTCGGAAATGTATGAATTCCAGACTCTAAGCGAATTAATTAATCATGTTTGCCTTGAAGTATGCCACAAATTAGCAATGTGACTGACAACTGTTGTAATCTCAATGGCAGGCTTAGTAAACTGGTTTTCAACTGCATACCCATAAAGTTGCTGTGACACAAAGATAGTATTTCAGAGCTCCACCAACAGCAGCATACACAGGCATCTCTTTTCCTCACCACGATGCATTATACAACTTGTGATGGAGACTACTGTCTTATTAGTCATGCCCCTTGCACTGTTTAATTAGCATTGATCTTATCATGAATGTAGGTTAGTGCTGTAGGGCTTAGACAAACCCACAATATAGACCAAGTCAATAGTGTTGACACGTCTTACTCAACTAGTAACCTAATTTCCCTACTGTACCATTACGTGTGAGAGACAGTCTACCAAATCACTGCTTACAAAATGACAGCTCATTCACGCCTCCCATGCCAATTGATTGGTGTCAGTGGTCGGTCCGCCATTGGGTTACACTCTGCTATGGAGGCGCGAGTCAAGTCATGTCAAGTCACCTTTATTTATATAGCGCTTTATACAATACAGATTGTGTCAAAGCAGCTTTACACTGTTAAACAGGAAAAACGTGTGCTGATAATACAAGAGGACAATAGAAAACAGTCAGTTTATCAGTTAAAGTAATTGTTGATTCAGTGATGTCATCGTCCAGCTCAGTTCAGTTCTCTTCCAATAGTGTCTGTGCAGTCAAGTCAACAGTGTTGTCAGAAATTGTGTCCCCAACTAAGCAACCCAAAGGCGACAGTGGCAAGGAACCAAAACTCCATCGGTGACAGAAATGAAGAAAAAAAGCCTTGGGAGAAACCAGGCTAAGTCAGGGGGCCAGTGGGGAGCGGGCAGACGCAGGGGGCTTCATCAATAAATTCAATTTCTCCTTTCTGCAAACTCTGCGCAGCTGTCAGAAAGCAATTAAGTTGAGTAGTGTTCACTTTATCGAGAACTGTCAATCTCTCCAACCTAATTAACTTTCACATGCCAGAGAAAAGATGTGGCCTTCATGTGTAAATAAAAGTCCTACCGACAGTCAACAAGATGTGAAGGTGGAGGGAACATGACAATGGGGCGAATTTGTTTTTGTACAGCTGCATAGTCGATTCTGCTTCGCTTTGACTTTTGCTGAGTGCACATGAAGAAAAGATGTTGTTTCTCCAAAAATTCTTCTAGTTAGCATGAGGCTGTTAGCTCTTGTTGGTAGGATGGTGTAACCATCTGGTTCAAAAAGCATCTTCACTTATAGGCATTTAACAGTTGCTGTGAATTATTATGAAATATATTGTATGTATAATTTTTTTAACCATTGCTGTTTTTAGTTATGCACTATGTGCTCTGAACAGCATACTGACTTACACAATTACCCCAATTAAATTTCCTAATGGCTAATTGAAAACATAAATTTCAGTAAAAAATTCATTGTTTACTAAAAAATTAAATTCCTACTTTTTTTTTTTCGCTCTTAAAGATGATGTCACAGCTTAGGATAGTTGCTGCTAGTGTCTCTGCCAATCATGTTTTTTTGTGATTATCATCTTCAGGATCATTAGAATGCTGTAGCATTTTTGGTTGTTATTTTTTTTAGCTAGACAGCTAATTAGTTTCAATCGGCTTGAGGTAATCAAAGGCAGTAAGCTCAATGATTAGCTTGCAAGCTGGCTGAAAAACAAGCAAAATGTTTAATTTGACCATTTTAGCTTCCTTTATTTAATATGTTATGGGACAATTTGCAAACTAATAGCTTTCTCCAGGTGTTATAGACCTTCTTGTGTATCGATAATGGTACACTGTAAAAGTCTGTTACTTTATAACAGCACAGACCTTTAGTCTTTCATCATTAACAGTGAAAGAGTGTGTATGCAGAAAGCTGTAGACATATTGCTTCTGTATTTGGAAACCAGTGGCTGAACGACTGCCATAATAGTTTGTGCATCTGATGAGATGATGAGCTTGCTCTTTTCAGCGTAGTTTGCTCACAGCGGTAGTCATACTAAATCACACTTTGGTCCTGGAAGATGGCAGACTGTCCTGATCAATGGTGAAACTAGAGCTGTGCCACAGACTAAGCGGGTGCAACGTCAAGGCTGGTTTGCTAAAGCTGAGCAAACAAGAGAGATCATTTAAGCTCAGTTCTAACATTTGATATATTTTGAGGCCATTCGGACGATCTCTAATGGCAACAACACTTTGACCCCTTAGCAGTTGCCCGTAATCAAATTCTGCCTTTTTATGTGTGTTTACCTGATTTTTTCTTTTTCTCTTTATCTCCGTCTTCTTCAGACATCCCGCTGACTGTTTAGCTTTGCACCCTTATATACCTCCTTTCATTCATTTTGCTGCTTCTCAAAACCAGCTGGTGTCGTTTTTCATGGATAGTTTGAGTAAGCAAAAAGACACAGGAAAAGTTAATCTAAAAATGCTAATTCTCATCTCTTTACAAATCTGTATGCAGTGGCTATCAAGCTCCAGAAGTCAAGTCAAATCACCTTTATTTATATAGCACTTTATACTATACAGTCATGGACCACAGTGGAAAAAAGCATCATGAATGTAGTACATGACTATATTTTAAGTCTTCAAAAGCCACACAATAGGCTTGTGTGAGAAACCAGTCAAAATTTAATGCATTATTCACTTACTGTATAAGCACTTGAAGTTTGCAGCTAATAATGGGGTGTAATGGTGTGTCATGTTCAGTTGAAATTTAGTGCAGTAGTCATGTGGACAATTTTTTTTATAATGCTTTTATGGTGTTTTTTTATGAAGCTTGACATCTCCAGGTCACTGTGAACTGTTGCTGTAAGGTAATATTCAAAATAATCTACTCTTGTGTTCCACAGAAAAAAAAGCACACACTTTTTTTTTTTTGTGATGAGCTATTCCTTTAAACTGACAGAGTGTGTAAAACTGTGCTTATCTCAAGCTGTGCATTTTTTAAGTCTGAGAGCATAACGAGGATAAACTGAGCTGTGTGCCCATCTCTGTGTCATCCTGGTCTTCTTCCTAAAACACAGTGTCAAACCCATGAACTCTGTGAATTTGCCTTGAGGATGTTCTT
The DNA here is from genome assembly GCF_001515645.1 of Sinocyclocheilus grahami. Lineage (NCBI taxonomy): Eukaryota > Metazoa > Chordata > Actinopteri > Cypriniformes > Cyprinidae > Sinocyclocheilus > Sinocyclocheilus grahami. The sequence continues at coordinate 211,272 of NW_015506293.1, forward strand.
AGACCTTTGCTTTCAGACTCAAAAAAATTAGAATCTCAGGCATTTTGCATGACCCCAGTTTGACTTCCAGTGTTGTCTTTTGTGGAATGTTGTTTACTTACTGCAACTGACTTTCCTGTATTTAGGAGTGAGAATGACAGCTGTTTCACACCGCAAGCTTGAGCTTTGCGTCAGCTTCAAAACTGAATAAATAAAGGCCAAACTGAATAATTAAAAACAACTTTAAATGGGTAAATCTTCTATACATATTTTTGATTTCTTAATTTTTTTTTCTGACATATTCCAATTCTTGTTAAACACACAAGACATGCTTATTCTGTGCATTTTTAGCACTTTTTGTGTGAAATAATTTAGTTTGTCCATCAAAAGTGTATTGTCACTTTTATTGAGTGTGAGTGGTGCAGCAAAAATAAACTCGGCACCAAATTCATCACTTCAGCATCGCTCTTGCGACGGTCCTGCTTGACGATTTCGCGCTGCTCCTGCTCCCGGTGTGAATGCACTCAGTTGTTAACATGCACGCCAAAAAAATATGCACTGCTCACGTTCTGCTCATGCTTGCGGTATGAAACCTAGGGTTAGTTATCGTTTGGGTTTTTTTCGATACCGGTGCCAAATCGATACTTTTAAAATGGTTCCGGTGCCTAAGCCGATACTTATTAAAAAAATAAAAAATAAAAATTCCCCCAAAAAACGATTAATTGTCCATTAGCACTATAAACACATGATGTCTGTTTCATTCATACTGGATGCCAGAGGGCGCCCTCGCACAGAAAATCCACATGTCCAGTCACAGAAGTAACGAAACTCAGATTCCCTTATATGGACAAAGGCATGGCTATTATAGCTGTAAACGTTTTGAATGATAAAACAAAGACAATAAACACTCAACTGCGACAATATAGTTTATCTGTTTTATTCAAGCCATCTGGTATTTTCATAATAATTAAGTATATTTATAATCCATTGCTAATCGATGTATTTTTTTAAAGTAGCCTATGGAACATATTTTCTGCCTCATTCTGTGACAAGAAGCCACATCAGATCACAAAAGGAAGCATTTGACTGGTATTGTGGAGTAAAAAGGTTATAATGTTCTCTTTTGTTGGACAACAGGTTTAGAAATGTGAATACAAGGGAAGTTTAGCTTTAGGCATTTTAATTTAAGCATGTTTAGCTTAGTTAAAGGAAGCTGCTGCCACTGCATTCACATGATCCTCGGATGCTCTCATTTGTGCTTAAGTCGGAATGTGAATACAACATGGACACTCGTGTCACGTTACTACAAAGATTTGTTGGATTTGTATTATTAGAGCTTTCCGACTTGAGTTCACGTGCATTTTCTCAATCGGGAAATTATTTTTCACATGCGGTGCCGGTGATGATGCTTCTTACGTCCGTTTCGGAGAACCAGAGGACAAATATTTCAATCGATCAGCATACACAGGCATCTCTTTTCCTCACCACGATGCATTATACAACTTGTGATGGAGACTACTGTCTTATTAGTCATGCCCCTTGCATTATTTAATTAGCATTGATCTTAGCATGAATGTAGGTTAGTGCTGTAGGGCTTAGACAAACCCACAATATAGACCAAGTCAATAGTGTTGACACGTCTTACTCAACTAGTAACCTAATTTCCCTACTGTACCATTACGTGTGAGAGACAGTCTACCAAATCACTGCTTACAAAATGACAGCTCATTCACGCCTCCCATGCCAATTGATTGGTGTCAGTGGTCGGTCCGCCATTGGGTTACACTCTGCTATGGAGGCGCGAGTCAAGTCATGTCAAGTCACCTTTATTTATATAGCGCTTTATACAATACAGATTGTGTCAAAGCAGCTTTACACTGTTAAACAGGAAAAACGTGTGCTGATAATACAAGAGGACAATAGAAAACAGTCAGTTTATCAGTTAAAGTAATTGTTGATTCAGTGATGTCATCGTCCAGCTCAGTTCAGTTCTCTTCCAATAGTGTCTGTGCAGTCAAGTCAACAGTGTTGTCAGAAATTGTGTCCCCAACTAAGCAACCCAAAGGCGACAGTGGCAAGGAACCAAAACTCCATCGGTGACAGAAATGAAGAAAAAAAACCTTGGGAGAAACCAGGCTAAGTCAGGGGGCCAGTGGGGAGCGGGCAGACGCAGGGGGCTTCATCAATAAATTCAATTTCTCCTTTCTGCAAACTCTGCGCAGCTGTCAGAAAGCAATTAAGTTGAGTAGTGTTCACTTTATCGAGAACTGTCAATCTCTCCAACCTAATTAACTTTCACATGCCAGAGAAAAGATGTGGCCTTCATGTGTAAATAATAGTCCTTGCGCCAGTCAACAAGATGTGAAGGTGGAGGGAACATGACAATGGGGCGAATTTGTTTTTGTACAGCTGCATAGTCGATTCTGCTTCGCTTTGACTTTTGCTGAGTGCACATGAAGAAAAGATGTTGTTTCTCCAAAAATTCTTCTAGTTAGCATGAGGCTGTTAGCTCTTGTTGGTAGGATGGTGTAACCATCTGGTTCAAAAAGCATCTTCACTTATAGGCATTTAACAGTTGCTGTGAATTATTATGAAATATATTGTATGTATAATTTTTTTAACCATTGCTGTTTTTAGTTATGCACTATGTGCTCTGAACAGCATACTGACTTACACAATTACCCCAATTAAATTTCCTAATGGCTAATTGAAAACATAAATTTCAGTAAAAAATTCATTGTTTACTAAAAAATTAAATTCCTACTTTTTTTTTTTCGCTCTTAAAGATGATGTCACAGCTTAGGATAGTTGCTGCTAGTGTCTCTGCCAATCATGTTTTTTTGTGATTATCATCTTCAGGATCATTAGAATGCTGTAGCATTTTTGGTTGTTATTTTTTTTAGCTAGACAGCTAATTAGTTTCAATCGGCTTGAGGTAATCAAAGGCAGTAAGCTCAATGATTAGCTTGCAAGCTGGCTGAAAAACAAGCAAAATGTTTAATTTGACCATTTTAGCTTCCTTTATTTAATATGTTATGGGACAATTTGCAAACTAATAGCTTTCTCCAGGTGTTATAGACCTTCTTGTGTATCGATAATGGTACACTGTAAAAGTCTGTTACTTTATAACAGCACAGACCTTTAGTCTTTCATCATTAACAGTGAAAGAGTGTGTATGCAGAAAGCTGTAGACATATTGCTTCTGTATTTGGAAACCAGTGGCTGAACGACTGCCATAATAGTTTGTGCATCTGATGAGATGATGAGCTTGCTCTTTTCAGCGTAGTTTGCTCACAGCGGTAGTCATACTAAATCACACTTTGGTCCTGGAAGATGGCAGACTGTCCTGATCAATGGTGAAACTAGAGCTGTGCCACAGACTAAGCGGGTGCAACGTCAAGGCTGGTTTGCTAAAGCTGAGCAAACAAGAGAGATCATTTAAGCTCCGTTCTAACATTTGATATATTTTGAGGCCATTCGGACGATCTCTAATGGCAACAACACTTTGACCCCTTAGCAGTTGCCCGTAATCAAATTCTGCCTTTTTATGTGTGTTTACCTGATTTTTTCTTTTTCTCTTTATCTCCGTCTTCTTCAGACATCCCGCTGACTGTTTAGCTTTGCACCCTTATATACCTCCTTTCATTCATTTTGCTGCTTCTCAAAACCAGCTGGTGTCGTTTTTCATGGATAGTTTGAGTAAGCAAAAAGACACAGGAAAAGTTAATCTAAAAATGCTAATTCTCATCTCTTTACAAATCTGTATGCAGTGGCTATCAAGCTCCAGAAGTCAAGTCAAATCACCTTTATTTATATAGCACTTTATACTATACAGTCATGGACCACAGTGGAAAAAAGCATCATGAATGTAGTACATGACTATATTTTAAGTCTTCAAAAGCCACACAATAGGCTTGTGTGAGAAACCAGTCAAAATTTAATGCATTATTCACTTACTGTATAAGCACTTGAAGTTTGCAGCTAATAATGGGGTGTAATGGTGTGTCATGTTCAGTTGAAATTTAGTGCAGTAGTCATGTGGACAATTTTTTTTATAATGCTTTTATGGTGTTTTTTTATGAAGCTTGACATCTCCAGGTCACTGTGAACTGTTGCTGTAAGGTAATATTCAAAATAATCTACTCTTGTGTTCCACAGAAAAAAAAGCACACACTTTTTTTTTTTTGTGATGAGCTATTCCTTTAAACTGACAGAGTGTGTAAAACTGTGCTTATCTCAAGCTGTGCATTTTTTAAGTCTGAGAGCATAACGAGGATAAACTGAGCTGTGTGCCCATCTCTGTGTCATCCTGGTCTTCTTCCTAAAACACAGTGTCAAACCCATGAACTCTGTGAATTTGCCTTGAGGATGTTCTTAGACCTTTGCTTTCAGACTCAAAAAAATTAGAATCTCAGGCATTTTGCATGACCCCAGTTTGACTTCCAGTGTTGTCTTTTGTGGAATGTTGTTTACTTACTGCAACTGACTTTCCTGTATTTAGGAGTGAGAATGACAGCTGTTTCACACCGCAAGCTTGAGCTTTGCGTCAGCTTCAAAACTGAATAAATAAAGGCCAAACTGAATAATTAAAAACAACTTTAAATGGGTAAATCTTCTATACATATTTTTGATTTCTTAATTTTTTTTTCTGACATATTCCAATTCTTGTTAAACACACAAGACATGCTTATTCTGTGCATTTTTAGCACTTTTTGTGTGAAATAATTTAGTTTGTCCATCAAAAGTGTATTGTCACTTTTATTGAGTGTGAGTGGTGCAGCAAAAATAAACTCGGCACCAAATTCATCACTTCAGCATCGCTCTTGCGACGGTCCTGCTTGACGATTTCGCGCTGCTCCTGCTCCCGGTGTGAATGCACTCAGTTGTTAACATGCACGCCAAAAAAATATGCACTGCTCACGTTCTGCTCATGCTTGCGGTATGAAACCTAGGGTTAGTTATCGTTTGGGTTTTTTTCGATACCGGTGCCAAATCGATACTTTTAAAATGGTTCCGGTGCCTAAGCCGATACTTATTAAAAAAATAAAAAATAAAAATTCCCCCAAAAAACGATTAATTGTCCATTAGCACTATAAACACATGATGTCTGTTTCATTCATACTGGATGCCAGAGGGCGCCCTCGCACAGAAAATCCACATGTCCAGTCACAGAAGTAACGAAACTCAGATTCCCTTATATGGACAAAGGCATGGCTATTATAGCTGTAAACGTTTTGAATGATAAAACAAAGACAATAAACACTCAACTGCGACAATATAGTTTATCTGTTTTATTCAAGCCATCTGGTATTTTCATAATAATTAAGTATATTTATAATCCATTGCTAATCGATGGATTTTTTTAAAGTAGCCTATGGAACATATTTTCTGCCTCATTCTGTGACAAGAAGCCACATCAGATCACAAAAGGAAGCATTTGACTGGTATTGTGGAGTAAAAAGGTTATAATGTTCTCTTTTGTTGGACAACAGGTTTAGAAATGTGAATACAAGGGAAGTTTAGCTTTAGGCATTTTAATTTAAGCATGTTTAGCTTAGTTAAAGGAAGCTGCTGCCACTGCATTCACATGATCCTCGGATGCTCTCATTTGTGCTTAAGTCGGAATGTGAATACAACATGGACACTCGTGTCACGTTACTACAAAGATTTGTTGGATTTGTATTATTAGAGCTTTCCGACTTGAGTTCACGTGCATTTTCTCAATCGGGAAATTATTTTTCACATGCGGTGCCGGTGATGATGCTTCTTACGTCCGTTTCGGAGAACCAGAGGACAAATATTTCAATCGATAGCTCAGGCATGGCACCGAAATGAGGCAACAAAATCTGCGTTCTGATTCGGTTCTAGTACATACCAGTTACATAGGTACCGGTACCATATTGGTACCGGGTTTCGGTACCCAACCCGAATGAAACCGACCTGAGACCTAAAGTCGGTCCTCTAATAAGACTTATGGTTAACACTTTACTTAAAGCCTATATGTATAATGCATTATAAAGGGTTATTAAAGGGTATAGTGCATTATAATTATTCATAATGTGCGTTGTAATACATTGTATCTTGTCATAAATAATTATAACCAAATTAAAAATGCATAGTGTAGCAATTAATTGATAATGTATTAACTGTGGTTACAATTATTCATTAGATTGTACAATGCATTATAAGGTGCGTTACAAGGCATAATTAATGCATTAAATTATGCACTTTTATAATGCATTATACATAAAGGCTTTAAGTAAAGTGTTACCGACTTATGTTAGCAATGTCTGTTAAGACCCTTTCAGCCAAACTGATGAGAGCCAAACTTGCCAAACAATTGCCTCATGACTCATCACAAATGGAACAAAACAGGAAATGGAACAAAACAGAGGAAACAGAGGGAAAAAGAAACATTGCCCACAATCAGAAAGTAAGTTGATGAATACAGAAAATGAATAAAGGTGTAAATGTCAGCATTAAGGGCTGAATAGTGACTTTGTGCATTTGTGTTTCGGCTAGTAAAAAATAAATCAAATCCTCACTGGAAAGCTTCTAAGAAGAGTTCTCCTAGGTCAATGTGGCTTTTAGCGATGATGTTCAAATAGTATCCAGTATTTGTATCAGTATCCTGTCTAGCTCATATGAGTGATTGCTCTAGTTGAAGAGTGTGACGAGAGGGGCGGGGCCGAGAGCCGTGGGAACGGAGCGAGGCCGGTGGAGTAAATGCTAATGAGCGACACCTGCGCCACTCACCGGTCTTGAGTCCCACGGAGGAGCTCCGGAAGGATAAAAGGAGGAGTGACGACAATGTTGGAGGAGAGAGGACCAGGCCTGGACTTTATTTTGTGTTTTGTGTGCGGCAGTCGTCCGCGTGGGGCTGCCGTTTTACTTTCATTTTGTGTTTGTTTTATTATTAAAGTATTTAAATATTCGCCGGTTCCCGCCTCCTTCCCGTGACTACGAACTGTGTTACAAAGAGGTTCCCTTCTCTTGAGAACATGGGGACTTTGCTTTCACAGGAGGAAGGGAGTGCTAAGAGATCAGGGAAACCATACCCCGTGTTTCCCCTGAGCTGAAATCATTAAATTATTTTCATGAAATTAAATCCTTCATTCATATAACAAGGCCACCCAGGCTAAATCTATATTTGGAAGGAGCTAATAGCTTGTTTGTTCAACTCTTGTTTTGCCTCATAATTAAGGGTTTCATACAAAATAATGTTTGTTTCCTCATAACTGTAGTGCATGGATTTATGGTAATAGATTTCCGATAAACAAGCCCACAGGTTGATTATTTTGACAATGTATTGTCTACATTGGTGGCTTCTTATTGCCTAAATTGAATTTGTCATAATTATGCTCTTTTATTAAAGTAAACACTATTGCTGGCCATTCAGTATTGAATTAAGAGTCCCAATTAAATTCCAGTTCATGGATTGACATTAGGGTATCAGTCATGATGCAGAATTAAATTTAATTATAAATAATAATAGTAATAATAATAATAATCACCCATAGAAATTGTTGTTGTTGTTATTATTATTGCATTTGTTCTATAAAAATTTATACTGTTTATTAAAATTTTTGAAGTCAATATTATAAAGTTAGCTTGACAAAAAACTATTTTTTGCTTGACAATTTATGGTGCTGTTAAGCAAAAATCTATTCTGAATGCTCAGTTAATTGTTTTGATAGCATTGAACTGTCAGTTCAATGCGGAATAAATAGGCATAATTGGCATAAATCATAAATGCACATCCCTCTGTTGTGCATTTGATTCAGTGTTGGGTTTTTACAAGCTTCGTACATGGTAACAATGGACAGAGTATCTCTATACATGTAAAATGAGACAGTGGCCTGTCTCTCATGATATGATGGAGCGAGCTCTATGTTTATGTGACACGAGATACCATATTTCCTCCTGTCTGCCATGTCTGAGCATCAATAGAGAAAAAGGGGAGGGAACAAAGGAAAATTGAATAGAGAGAGATGGGGAGAGATTGGGAGGAAGAGCAGAATGGAAACAGGGAGGAATCACCTTGAGTTTGAAATATTCAAGTTGAAATCTCCCCCATATGCCATGCTCGCTCATATATTTCTGCTGTTATTGGTGAAGGTGTAATAGACAGTGGGAACTTGTTATCAAATATTAAAGATGTTATCGGGCCTGCCAGGACTGCCAAAAAGAATCTAGCTTCAGCCCATCCGCACCTCTCCCTCTGTGTATCATTCTCTCTCGCTCACTTCTGTCTCTCACGGGTTTCCAATTAAATGTACATCACATCAACAAATCTGTGTCTGTGTATTTCTCTCTCCGCCATGTTGCACAACAAAGCTGAAGAGTAATTGAACCTGACACATTCTTAAGAAAAGGCACGAGAGTGTAAATTATAAAAATTGATGGTGGGTAGAAGAAAGAAATGTAAGACATGAGAAGACATTTGGTCAGATCCATTAATAATAATAATGTAGATGAATAAAAGGCATTCCACCAGGATGAATGTCTTGTCTTGTTTTCATCTGTTGACGGAAAACATGCCGAACCAAGTAGTCTGTAATACCTGGAAAAAGTTATTTTGTTAGTATTTTTGTCTTTCCTCATGATGGCTTAGTTCTAGAGCCGTACACAGCTGTTTTGGAATGGCCGTCGGAGAAAGATTCTTTTGGATCCAGATGGTGTAGTTACAACATCTACCAGCAGAAGCTAATTGGACCAAACTAATCAGCCAAACCTCGACCCGTTGGTCAGGATTGAATAATTCTGAGGAGAGCTTGTCCTTGTTAGAGAGCCTGGTTTGTTTGTGTCTGTCCTCCTTGATTGCGGTCCTTCACATCTTTTTCTCTCTCTCTCTCTCTCTCTCTCTCTCTCTGTCTGAGCTCCTCATTCATCTTCTCATCAACCCCCAAATTTTACTTTGTGCATTTTGACCTTTTTTAACTGGTGTGTCTAACTGATTAGCTCACTTGGCACAATTAAATGTAAGCTTAGAATGTGGATTTTAGAATGAATATAAGCCATTTAATGTAGCAACTCTATATAAATACTGCAGTTTCAAGTCAGGTGTAACAGTGAGTGCTTCAGAAACGAGGTGGAGGCTTCAAGTGCAGTATATACATTTAATAAAACAACGGAAAAAAATCCAACACAGCATAATCTAAAACAAAGGGCAACACAGGCAGAACAGAACTGAAAACAACTCACAGCACATCCACAGGCGACGAGACCAGTCAAAAGAACACAGAAAACACTAGGGCTTATATACAATAATAATATATAATAATATATAACTCTAATAATAATTAACAAACAAGACACAACTGGGAACAGTCAAACCTATGATAAGGGGAAACAGCTAACTACAAACTAAAAGTCCACACAAAAGCCAGGTGATATCATGACATGTCAGGTTTTAGAATTTATGAAAATAGATCATAATAGTCATGGGAATTGGTAGTTGAATCGGACAGTCATGCATCATATATTGTTGGAAAAGTAGGATACATCGAGCATATTTATTTCAATTGCAAAATATAGTTAGATAAAACCAGGTACAATTTATTGTAATTCTGCAGTTGGGTTTGAAAATATTATAATATAGTTATTTATAAAAAAAATTAAATAGATTCACACTTTTCAACCAGACTGATTGTTGGTCATTTAATAATAATAATAATAATAGTAATAACATCAATTATAATTATTCTTATTATTAACTACAACAACACTATTATTAGTAGTAGTAGTAGTAGTATTTCATAATAGAGTTAAGAATTGTGGTAATCATTTAGGAATTACTGTACATTTTTGGACCCTGTAAACATTAAAAAAGGTGATTTAAAAGTAAAATCTATTGATCTCTAGAGATAAGTTTATTACATTGTTTGTACTTATGTATCGTTCTGCCTTGTTAATTGGAAACACGCACACATATGCCTCTACTGTTTCGAACCAGTGCTATCATAATTCTTGCTTATAGAAGGAATATAGAGACGGTCATCTTCTTAACAGAGAAACATAAGATTCAACTCAGCCTTGCATTTCCATACTCAGAAAGCCTCCTCACTCTTTTTTTATGTCCTTCATAAATCAGAGACATTTGTTCCAAGTATATATATTCTCCAGAGGGAAGTAGTCACTGATTAGAATAAATGTGATACGGGTAGAGGATTTTAATAGTGTAAGAGCGCCTGCGTAGAAATGTGTGATTTTGTCTTTTGTTTCGGAGAGCTGATGGCATGTGAGCAGCGGCACACCCGTGAAATGGTGGGGAAAAGTCGAAAACACATTTCTGAGTAATCTCCCGTTGCATCATCCTGCAGGTCTGGTGTCGGTTTATTGTGGTTATATGGCAGTCCTTTCCAACAGGAGATTAAAGTTGGGTTACTGAGCCTGAGCCAGCGCTGGTTGTATATCCTGCTGTCTGGAGTCACTTTCCTCCTCTTTTCCCGCAAAGCACATTGTGTTTTTTAGATCCCAATCAGAGACTTTACATTCATCTTCACATATGCCGACGACGATGGAGGTCAAGGCCGGGTTAGGAGGATGAAATCATGCTGTTCCATGATGAAACAAGAGGCTTCTGACAGACTGGAATGTTCTGCTGACCAAATGACGGTGGAAGTGAACGTGGAACGAAGCGCCGGTACCATAACAGCTCTGAGGGATATTGCCGTCAGCTATGTGCAACAGCTGCAACACATACAAATCCCTTGTGACCGATAGCAACGGTCCCTATATTTCCTATTTTTGGGCCAATGGATGAGTCAGGTTTCTTCAACTTTTTTTTCTTCATTTACACTACTTCAATTGCTTCTTCTTCTTTTTTTTTAAAGAAAAAAACATATTACTACTTTTATTCAGCAAGGATACATTACTTTGAGACATTTATAATGGATATAAAAGAAATCTATTTCAAAATTTCAAGCTGTTCTTCTGGGTTTCCATTCATCAAAGAATCCTAAATATATCACAGCACAGTTGGTTTTAACGTTGACAATACTGAAGACTAGAGTAATGGCTGCTGAAAATTCAGCTTGGTCATCAACTTTTTTTTTATTGTTACATGAATATCACATTTAAACAGCTTTTTTCATGTCTTCATAATTTACTTTTGCTGCTTCTCATTTTCCTTTTATGTGTTAATTTCATTGTTTTACCCCAGAGCAAGACTTTCAATCTTGAAATAAGAAAATGCATCAATCAATCAATCAATCATAAATAAATAACATAAAAAATGCAATATTAATTGTGAGAATACATAGTTTGTAAGTTAGTGACTTGTTTACCAAGGAGACAATGTTGTCAGTGGTCAGTGAAGAGCTTGAAATGAAATAGCAGACATGTGATGTGTAAAGAAAACAGAAATTTCAAGCCAAATATCACAGATTAGCAGAATATTATTATTATGCATTGTTTCCAAATAAGTGTGAAAGCAGTATTTCATTGTGTTCCATCACCAAATTTTATTAAGTGCAATTCATCATTTGAGATGACTTTCAAGGGAAAAAATAACAGCAATGATTCATTTATGTCCACTGTTCGAAATTAAATAATGTGAACATTTGAAAACTTTTAAGAGAGTTTCTGAAGTTGAGGAAACACCCTTTTATGATTGAAAACACAACATTCGGTCATAACTGTGATTTGCTTGGTTACTAGACAGTAAACAAAAATGTTTCTTTTTTTGAAGCAATAACGTCAAGCGTGGGCAGCCAAGCAGACCACTGTTGTGAAGAGCAAACATGGCCTCCACACTCTCGATGTGTAATAACATCTCATCGCTGTCGTTCGCACAATATTGATTTGATTTCATTACACTGGAGTGACCGTCCTTTGCTCATAGCCTTTGGCGATTGTGGAGCCTCTCTCCTGGTCCCCAAGGACTCGTGCCCCTTATCCTCACATTATGAGCCTATGCGTGTGTGTGTGTGTGTGTGTGTGCAGCATGCCGAATGAGAGCCATGTGTCACAGTGCACTCAGGCCTCCTGATGAAGCCATTATTTCCTTTAGGCCTCAGGGGCCCTTAGTGAAGTTGGCATCTATTTTCTCTCTCTCAATGACTGTCAAAACTGTGCAAAAAAGAAAACTCAAGAAAAAGATGCAAAATGCCAAAGCGATGAATGATGTGTTTTGCTTGCTTTCTCCCTGCTTGACAGGATCATCTTGTTTTCTTTCATTATTTCTTTATTTCATTATTTTGTTAATGTAAGCTTAATGAAAAACATCGAAAATGTCAGACAGTAGTTAAAATCTAGAGCAGACAGCCCATTTAAACAACTTTTGTGAGTTTAATAAACACCACTTGGTGCTCATTAATATAAAAGGCATCACTCACTAAACCAAAAAAATGATGTATTTACACTGTACATTTTAAATACACTGCAACAATATTTTCACAGGATCGTCTCTGTTTGCCTTGTTTTCTTTCATTATTTCTTTATTTCATTATTTTGTTAATGTAAGCTTAATGAAAAACATTGAAAATGTCAGACAGTAGTTAAAATCTAGAGCAGACAGCCCATTTAAACAACTTTTGTGAGTTTAATAAACACCACTTGGTGCTCATTAATATAAAAGGCATCACTCACTAAACCAAAAAAATTATGTATTTACACTGTACATTTTAAATACACTGCAACAATATTTTCTTATTTTATCTTACACTGTAAAAAATGATTGTGATTTTAACAGTAAAAGACTGTAAAAATGCTACAGTAAAAACCTGTTAACTGGTTAACAGTAAGTTTCCATACTATATTCGGTGAATAAATGTAATTACATTTAATGTAATTTTACAGTAAAATACTGTTAAAAAACAGGTTTTTGGAAGTGAAAAATAAAAAGTCATTGTATAATTTACAGTGACAAACCGTAAATTGACACTCCCAGAATTCCCTGCATATTTGATGTTGTTGTTGATATAACATGTTTCTTCTTAGTTTTTTCTTATCAGTTGTGTACATTAGGGTTTAATCCTACGTCTAATGTTGTTAAATCAATGTTTATTGCATTATTTCAGTATCATGTGTGTCACCATGATGGTGTTTAGTGTTTATGTGAATGACTTTTTTTACTGTATTTTTAACATCTAAACAGCCTTAAAATAAGATTTTACGTGAAGCAGAATGGATTAAGAGAATGGACTAATTGAACAAGATGTGACTTCAGAAAATATATCTTGAATTAAGAGAGTTTCCCCATTAGCAAGACTTTCTGCTCTGTACAATCATTGTAATTTCACTACTTCATGCGAATGTTAAAGCTACTCAATTTAAAGCCCAAATAAATTTTTGCAGGTCATGTTTTCCTCTCTTTTTATTTTCAGATATTGCTAGAGGCGACTGTGGACCGCAAAGGCTACATTGCAGTTGATGACATACTCCTGTTGAACTACCCCTGTTGTGAGTAGCACATAACTGTCATTATAGTGTGGGAGTGTGTTTGAACAGCATGGAAATGTGAAGGACTATACAAATGCTGGGATCACATTAGCCTTTTCAGGGATGTAATATTGTTGTCTGTCTATGCTATTTTGAGCCAATATGCTGGATTAAAAAAAGAGAAAGGAATATGTTAAGCATTAACCATTATTGCAAGTCTTAAGTTAAAATTAGCATTGCTAACATTATTATTATTATTGCCATTGACTAAAAATGATTGGCTGGCTGATTAATATATACATATACATATACATATATATAAAACAACAACATTGTGTGTCATTTGCATTGAGATGTACTTCTCAATGGATGATGCACATTTTCTGTTTTCTAATTTTTTAATGAAATATTTTGTGTAATAACTATATTTACTATTTTTTTTCCACAGAAATGGATAAAAATACATCAGTATAAGTACTGGTATCTATGATACTTGCCTTTATTCATACTTCATAGTCAAAAGATGCTATTTATTTAATTATTTAAAATATACTGCCTTTATGCTGTTTCTACGATAATTTGGAGATTCAATGTAAAAAATATATTTGATTACAAATTTTAGGTGCCATTCATGATTAATCATGATTAATTACAGAAAAAAAATGTGATTAACTAAGCTGGCTGCTATCGCAGAATAACCTATTGGGGGTTATTCAGTGTTAACGACCTGCTGGATGCACATTATCCCACTTATTACATGGCTACTTGCCACAGAAGTAAATAATTAGACACGAAAAATTGATTCGAGTTGAAATATTTGAACGCAAAGCTTCCGTGATGAAAGCAGTTGCTAGCAAGTGGCAAGTTCAAATACCAGGATGACATAATTAAATAATTGTACCCATAATATTGATTTGAGTTGTAATATTTATTAACTAACCAAACGCAAAACTTCCATGGAGAAAAACTGTTCCTAGCAAGTGTATAGTGCCGATTTCAGTTACCCAGATGAGCCTGTGGTATGAGCTTTTACCGGTTGTTATCGAGGAGTAACATACCTCTGAATGTCATGACTGACCAATCAGAATCAAGTATTCCACAGAGCCGTTTAATCATTTTTTTTTAATCAGTTGACAGCACTAATATATAATCAATTATATTAAATGTTAATTAAATGTATATTGCGAGCATGCACTCTAGAAATTAGCGTCCACCATTTTCAAAATTCAGATAGTCAGATCAACCACTAGTTTTATAGTAGCTTTTCTAACCCGAAACTCACTTCTTTCAGCTGTGACACATCGAGATTTACACTGCTCTTATATACAGTACAACTTTCTCAAGTTCATCTACCTATGCAGGTCCAGTTCCGCACAGATTCTCCTGATGGATCTGTAAGCACACATAATTTGGATATCAAAGACCCTTTTGTACCCAAATTCACCTTTCATCCTTGTTTCAGTCTCTACACTGGCTTTTGGCTTTCAGCTCAGCAGGGTACAGCTACATTGTTACTTTGATGATGAAAAGATCTAGTTTCCGTCTTGTGTGAAAAGTCTCGGGAACAAGTTTTTTATGTAGCCCCTTCACACTTCATTCCAATTTTAAGTCTGCTTTATAAGCTTATACAGTCTCTATAGCATGATTTTGTAATATGAATGATTCATCAGTGCAAACTCCAAAGAAGTTTGTAATTTGGATAATGTTAACCAATAGCCAAATAACTATTTAGTCAACTAAATGAGACTGAATGATACATGCAACTGATTTTCTCAGGAGGAAAATCTAAGAAGCAGAAGACTTAAACAAGTCTCCATTTGCACCCCATATTTTTTTTTCTGGGAGAAACAATTGAGGTATATCAGCTAGTTCAGTTATTTTTATGCCTGTGCTACTGTTCAACATTTACTATGCTATGCTTTCATCAGTATGCTGCATATGTACTGCATTAGTTAGTGGGAACATGAACCCTGCTGGCTGCTTGCATGCTGAGATAGCCTGCTAGCTGCCGGACATGGAAGAAAACAAACAGATCAGAGTAGGGAGGAGTTGTTGTGATGGAGTGTGTGATGTGTTCGACCCTCCAGTGCTGTGAAGTCTCTGAGTGTACAGAGCTGTGATGTCTTTTATTGCCGAGGGGAGAGTAGAAATCCTTTAAACTTCCCTAATCCAGCAGAGCTAGACATTTGATTTAATATGCCGACTGAAGACTGGAAGTTAATGTTGTAATTGTTAGTAGTAAAGACCGGTTTTTATTCAAATATTTTTATGTATGACTTACAGAAATGGTAGAACTGGTTGTCATGCGATTAATTTTTTTGTATTTTGTTTTCATTTTTGGTGATTTGTGTCAGATTTTAAGGGATGAATCATTTGTATCATTTCTTTTTCACCAACCACCTATAATTTAGTTTAAAAAGGTGCTAATGTACTGCAAATCATTGTCATTCTTTTCAGCTTTTTAGACTTAGCCTTATTAAAGTAAAATTTTCTTGAAAGAATTCATACTTTTTGATTCATCAAAGATGCATAAATCTTATTCAAAGGTGACAGTAAGGTCATTTATGTTATAAAAGATTTTTTTCAAATAAATTCTGTTCTATAGAACTTTATTTATGAAAGAATCCTGAAAAATCATGGTTTCCACAAACATTTTAAGCAGCACAACTATTTTCAACATTGATAATAATAATAAATGTTTCTTGAGCACCAAATCAGCATATTACTATATTAGGGCTGTCAATAGATTAAAATGTTTTATCTAATTAATCACACCCTTCATGAAATTAAGCATAGACCATTTATCTTGTTTCAAAACAAAACAGCAAAGTAAACCAAAAGATTGAAGGGTGATTCTCAAAAATCTGTATATTTAAGCTTTTTCAAGATCAATTTAGATGTCTTTCCAAAAAAGGACTCCAAAAGGACACCAAAGAACCAAATGATATAATGAGCCCATTTAAGCACATATGAAAGAAAAAAAATCTGACTTGTATAGTAAGTGTACAGTGCAACAGCAAAGAGCTTTTTTTACATTTTAGAGAAGTTAAGCTGCAATACCGAACAGGACCACATAGTGATGACAAAAAAATCAATCTGATTGAAAACAATGTGAATGTAGGCTACGGAAATATCTGTGCCTGTGCATAAATACAATGTGCGATCAGTGCGTCAAAAGCACTCATACACGCATTATTATAACGGACTCACGCGTGCTTACTGTACGACTCCTGTACGCCACCGCAATCGTCTTTACCTTGATTGCAGTCTTCATCCATCAGAACTTTACTAGCGAGACTGGTTATCCAGTGGCGTCTCATCTGGCCATACAGCGGTGGGATGTTTTGACATTCCGTTCAGTCTGTACTTCACACAGCGCAAGTGACGTCACAGAATCACAGAATATGACACTGGAATGAATAATTCACTGAAAACGCAACGCGAGTCTCTGTTTTCTCTGCAATATCTGATGTAATCAGCCTGGTTTCCTTTATATTAGCACTGTTTTGGACGGATTGTTTGAATGCATTTGCTTACTGGATCATTGAACTGAAAACATTCCTGGAGTTTAGCAGCTTAAAATGATCTGATCGCAAGCAGAGAAGCAAAATTGGGTTAAAGGCTTAGAATAGAAATTGTACTTCAGTAATTTTGCGTTTATTGCGTTAAATTATTTTAACGCGTTAAGGATTGTAAAATTAATCACATGCGTTAACACGTTAACGTTGACAGCCCTAATATATATATATATATATATATATATATATATATGTAACATTTACTTGAACTTGTATTGATATTTTACAGTATTACTGTTTTACTGTATTGATTAAATAAATGCAGCCTTGGTGAGCATAAGACTGTTTTCTGCTGCAAGTAACATCAGAAAGCAGCTAGTAAATATGTCTATGTACATTTTCTATTGATCTTGGCATCATTCTTTTTAATCAAAAGATGATAAATGTTAGACAAGAGAGCTGTTAGCAGTCTTTTAAAGTGCATAGCATTTTGAGCTGATTCAGGTGTTTAGATCTCTAAATCTAGAGATTTAGAGGATAATGATGATATGCAATCTGAGTAAAGTACGCCAGATCGCAACACCGCTGAATGCTCCCTAACACCAAACACACAGAATCAACCTAAAATTCAAAAATTGGGAATTTGTCATGCATATTGCATTTTAGGCCATGGTTGTGTCTAATTTGCATAATTTCTGATTGAATAGTATGCTAGAACAATGCAGACTGCGTGTGTAAATAAATGACACAACGGGTGCAATTCATTCTTAGTGAATTCTCCCTTATCTGACTGGCTTTTATTAAAACAAGCTGCCTCGTATGGTAACATGTATATTTATTTGAGAGTTGTGTGCCTTTTCTAAGCTAATTCAAAAGGCTCTGACAGCACAATTATCAGCTGTAATTGTTAGCGATGTGCTGAAATGCGTTTTAGTGACCAGCCGATAGGTATAGGTGGCACACTGCAGAGATGCGGTCTTTGCTCAAAAGTTAACAATCCTTTTCACAACCTCTGAGGGACATCTTAACGCTTTCAAGGCTTCATAAAACTGTAGTGGTATTTATACATATTTAAACAGAGAAAACTGACAAAGTACTATTAGATGGTAATAAAGTGCAATTCCGAACAAGCAAATCAACAGATGATGTGGTCATGAAAGCTCATCTCTGCTGAGTCTCCTAACACCCTCTTCCTTCGCCCCCCTCCCCACTTCCTGCAGGCGGCAGATGGCATCATCTAAGCCCCACTGTGCACATTAAATAATTAAAACTCTCATCAGGACCTGGACACACATTGTCAAGAGTGGCATTGTGCCAGACTGCGGAAATCACCATTTGGCAAGACAAGTCAAAAAGGAATGGAAGGCCAAAAGAACAGAAAGAGTGAGGGAGAAGATTTCTATGTGATTCAAGAGAGGGTGTGGTTTCTTTACTTTTTTATTCTCCACGCAGTTATGTTTTTTTCATTGCTTTAGCATTGTGGCGACTGCAATATGTGACCCTGGACCACAAAACCAGTCTTAAGTCGCTGGGGTATATTTGTAGCAATAATCAAAATGTTTTCTTTTATGCCAAACATCATTAGGATATTAAGTAAAGATCATGTTCCATGAAGATATTTTGTAAATTTCCTACTGTAAATATATTAAAACTTAATTTTTGATTAGTAATATGCATTGCTAAGAACTTAATTTGGACAACTTTAAAGGCAGTTTTTTTTTTGCACCCTCAGAGTTTCAAATAGTTGTATATTGGCCAAATAGTGTCCTATCCTAACAAACCATACATCAATGGAAAGCTTATTTATTCAGCTTCTAAAAATGGACTCTTATGACTGGTTTTGTACATATTATGACACATATATACTATTCAAAGACATTAGGATGCAAACATAATATTTTAAACCTATTCAATACTTTTGCTGCAACATGTAGATTCAGTCCCTTTTCATACTTTCTTACCTTGTGATTCATGTTGGCTCATAAAAACATGAATTGAGCATCACACAGTGGCATTTCCATCGGACATGTGGCCATCTGTGGACTACAAACAATGTAGGGCCTCTGCCTGGTTTTACAAAGAAGAGAAATAATACAAGCTCAGAGTGGATGTACAAAACAGCATTCTCTGTTATATCAGACCTCATAACCTGTTTATCTGCTTTGATTGACAGATTTTAGATGTGTGCAGTGTGGGTAGGTGGTTTACGGTGATTTTATATGCATCCTGCTCAAGCAGGAAGCTATTGCCAGAGTGGAGGAAAGCCCTGTGGTCACAGAAGGCAAAATGATTTAGAACTCCAACACAGGCCAAGACAGCCTTGTTATGAAACTTACGGTATGGGTGAAAGATCATTATGCTTCTTTTATCCAACCATTACTGCATCATAAGAAAATCAGCCAAAATTTTAACATTTACATTGAAGATTATGGAATGAAGCAACCTCGCAGACAAAAGCAATAATGGTTTCTTTGAAACTGTTATCATTAAAGGAACAGTTCACACAAAAAAGAAAATTTGCTGAAAATGTATTCTCCCTCAGGCCATCCAAGATGTAGATATAGAGAATGTAGATATAGATGTAGATGAACAGAACTTTATCATTACATAACTTGCTCACCAATGGAGCTTCTTCAGTGAATGGGTGCCGTCAGAATGAGAGTTGAAACAGCTGTTAAAAACGTCAAAGTCCACAGGTAATCCAAACAACCCCAATCCATCAGTTATGTCTTTACGTGTTTGTAATAAATCCATCAAGATGGTTTCAACTTTAAACTGGTGCTCTCAGCTAAAATACAAGTCCTCTATAATAGTGCTCTCTCCAGTGAAAAAGTCATATTGTCTGAATTAAGAGAGAAATATGCACAGAATAAGCACCGTTTACAAGCAAAAGCAGTTCTAAACAAATATGTTGGTGGATTATGATGCAAGAGGACAACAGATGGACCTTTTCCCTGGAGGGAGCATTATTATGGATTATGAACTGGTATTTTGGCCAGAAGTGATGTTTAAAGTTAAAATGCCTTAATGATGGATTTGCTTATTACAAACACACAGCTTTTTACTTCACAAGACGTTAATTGATGGTCGTGTGTATTACTTGTGGATTATTGTATTTTTATAAGCGGTTTAAACTGTCATTCTGATGGCACCCATTCACTGTAGATGATCCATTGGTCAGCAGGTGATGTAATGCTAAATTTCTTCAAATCTGTTCCGATGAAAAAACAAACTCACATACATCTTCGATAGAAATCAGCACATTTTCATTTTGTTTATTCCTCTATTCCTTAATTGTTTTATGGCCAGGCACAGATGTAGGATAGATTACAACTACAGTATGTGCATATCCAAAATATATTGAAACCATATCCAACTTTTTTCCCATGAGTTTGCATTTGAATCTTTTAAAAAAAACATTCAGTTGACTTGTCGGAGCATTGAAAGTGATTTTCATCACTTACCACGCAAATAGAAAATGTTCAGTAGTTCAAAATATTAAATTCTACATAAACCATACACTGTTTAAGTAACAGTCAAACTATCAGATGAGCAGGGATGGCTGCAGTTCCCCTAGGAACTCTTCGCTATCTGAGACTGAACAGTGCTAACAACCACATGAAGCAATTTATGTTGCCTGAGGGCCTTTTTACATCTGACACCCATTCAATGAACTGGTATACAGTATATATATTAAAAAAAAGAAATCTAAAAAGTTTCATTTATGCATCCACAACTAGAGCCTTTGCAAGCCAGATAGAATAGAGAAATGTTTATTTGTGTTTACTTTTTTAACTTTTGCTCATGGCCTCCTTGTTTTAGTAGACTTTCAGCACTTGAATGAGTGGTGTATCCTCTGCCACCACCAGCCTCTTAAATTGGTTTCTTTATGCAGTATATTTTGTAATATTAAGTGCAGAATATGTATGTAATGTCTTGACAGCACTATGTCTCTTCTTAGGGGTGTTTTTGTGCACATTACATTGCGCCTTGCAGCAATCCTGCACCTGTGTTTTCTCGTGGGGATCAATATAAAGTATTCTTTATCTATGCTATTTAATCTGTTTCTTTTTTTCTTTTTATCCTGTCTAATCCAGACTCTATATATTCAGTTACAAAAAAAATTCTTCAAATTTATAGATATGACTAAAGGATAAATTCAAAAGGCCATATTGCAGTTTAGTTGAACTGAGACCTTGCAAAAATCGATTATGTTTAAAGGGAGCTCAAAGTACCAAGAACCACGTATGCTGGAGGAAGATTATCTAGACCTTATTTTGTAGGGTACAAGTGTCTCACATACAGGCAAGGAAACACCCCATATGTGGAATTATTTCACAGTGATTAACTAGTCAATCAAAGTGGAACAAATCAACATTTCTGGCCACTAAGAGATCGCCTCCCTGCATTTGAAGTCCGCATGAAATGACATTCGCAATGCATTTTACCTCAGAAAAAAGATATGTTTGAGTATTTAAATAGAGAAATGTAGGGCTGGACTTGATTGGATCATAAAAAGAGGATGTTACGTACCAGAATGGAGCCAGCTGGTGCAGGCGCAGACTTGAAGAAAAGGAAAGTCTTTTCCCCGCTTATACAAGAAATATGTATTAAAAAAGTAAAGTAGGGCTGTCATGAAACTGCACAGGTACACAAAGGCTGAGGATCCAGACGCAAAATTTTTCCAAGTCTAAAAACAGGCAAAGGTCAAAACACGGGCAATCAGTCCAAACAAAAACACCCGTGTTGACTTTAAGCTGGTTGTACAGTGTAAAAGTTGGGTTAGTGGGTTAGTACCAGTGGACTATAGGGCCTTTCGCAGCGCTTTAGTTCCAGAACTAAATGTTCAGTACTAAAGTGCTGGGACGATTTTGCGCAAACTATTTCCCAGTACCATTTAAAGGGTTGCATTCGCACCGACAGTGTGTACTAAGAAGTAACGTAAGCTGGTCGACAGCGACGTCATTTGTGCGCGGCGTTCAACAACAGAAACAAAGAAGAACAACATTAACAACAGAAGGATGGAGGACGCTGTGATCGGAGCCGTTTTTGTTGTGTCTCGCGGGTTTCACAATAATGGACATGCAAAGTCGATGTATACGTAAAGCGATTGAAAGAACGGAAAGGAGGACTAAGAATCTCCAACAACAACTGGCAGTCCTACATTTGCTACAAGTGCCTGCACTTCAGCGTCCGTCCATCTATCGCTGTTCTCCATACTTGAGAAATAAGTTGAGGGTGAGGGTGAGGGTGTTTTCGTACACGTTTGGCCAATCAATGTCTACTTACGTCATGATTAGTACCAGTTGTGCTGGTTAGACCCTGCTCCGGAGTAGGAGCTAATTTGGTTCTCGAAAAAGGCAGTTTACAGCAGCCAATACTCCAGTCTTTGTTGCCACATGATCTTTAAAAAAAATCAAAATGTTTTGTGAAAACAATGATTTTAATTAAAAGAAATTTCAATAGATTATTTGAAGCAGAAATCTTCTGTAGAATTAAAAATGTCTTTAATTTCACTTTTGATTAATTGCTGAATAAAAGTATTAATTTCCTTTAAAAAAAAAAATTCTGATCACAAACTTTTCTGATCCCAAACTGTATGTTAATAAATGATTATTTGTATATTTTCTATTATACTGATCCCCTTACGTCTTTGTTTTCAGATAAAGCCCCTCATTTTTCCCGCCTGGGAGATGTGGAGGTCAATGCTGGACAAAATGCCACTTTCCAATGTGTGGCAGCTGGACGTCCCTCTGAAGCAGAGAAGTTTCTGTTGGAGGTGAGTATAGATTTATTTTTATTTATTTTATTTTTTTGTGAGAATAATCAGGTTTTGTCAAATTCAATAATAATTAGCTAAAGGCTGAGGTTGCCGTCTGTTGTGACTTGCTGTAAGTCAACAAAATTAACACCAAACGGGCTCAAGGCACCTGAATGTTAATTTTTAAAAGGGTAGTTTTTGTAAGGAAATTTTAGGAAAATTTTTGTTCAGATTGACTTTGTTCTTAAAACTACTCCTGTTCCTCAGATGAGATCAGAGAGGCCATGTTTATGAAATCAGAATTCATTCTCTTTGTCATTTAGTTAATTAGTCTACGTTTTACCCAAAACTTTTTGGTTACCAGTTTATATTAACGTTCAATCCTCAAAGCAAAGCCATATACAGCTAAACCGCTTCGCTGTCCGTTATATAACATAATTGTTCTGAGAGCATTTTTATGCTGTAACATTGTCTTCGGAAGAAGCATTTCACACTGCCTTCGGAGAGCTGAAGTTTCTGGCATCAAAGATGGATTGGAATTAAATCAAATGAGTGATTATGTCACATCAAGGTCAAGGACAGATGCCTGTGGTTGCAAGCTGTCACAGCAACATAAGATTCTGTAATAATCAATGTCCTCAATCCCTCTGAAGTGCTCATTCCTCCCCTAAACACAGCAGGCGATATATGACTCTATTGCTTCACTTCCGTTTTATATGGACGTTTTCTTACTTGTATATAATATATATTTTTTTTTATTGGCAGCTGTGGTCCATTACAGGATGACGTTTGGTGACCTGTATATTTTACAATGTATAACTGTCATTAAATGTCTGTTCGTGTCTGTACTTTTACAGGAAAATCTTTTTACAATTTAAATTAATATTTGCATTTATTTTTGTTTCATTTTAAAGGGGTCATATGATGCTTTTTTAAAGATCATTATTTTGTGTATTTGATGTAACAGAATATGTTGACATGCTTTAATGTTCAAAAAACACATTCTTTTTCAAATACTGTACATTATTGTAAATATATACAAACTGCCGTTCAAAGGTTTGAGGCAAGTTTTCTTTTTCTTTTTTGAAAGAAATTAATGCTTTTATTTAGCAATAATAAATTTAATTGATCAGTCTTTGTCTAATAAATGCAGTTATGATTTTGTATTCAGCAAAGAGTCAGAAAAAAAGGGGTCATAGTTTCGACAAAAATATCAAACAGCACAACTGTTTTCAACATTGATAAGAAATATAATACACGCAATCAGCATAATTAAATTAAAAAATATATTCCAATATAATATTTAAATTGTGAGCTAGTAATGTTCCACAAAAGTATTTATACTGTATTTTGATCTAATAAATGCAGCCTTAGTGAGCATTAGAGACATGTTTCAAAAACATTAAAGCTTATTAATCTTACAAACCCCAAACTTTTGAATGGTAGTGCATAAATAGTCAAACTGAAAAAAAATTAAAATTATATATATATATATTATTATTATTATTATTATTTTAGTGCATTTTTACTTTTTTCCTAATTACATTTGCTGTCATTTTTAACAACAGGTGTGCTAGCTAATACCAGACAAATACATGGTCAAATGCATATGTAATGCATGGCACGCTTAGTCTAAACAGATTGTTCACAGCTCTCTTATGTTTATCCTCCGTGTTTGCCTGTCTGGCAGTTCACTGAATGTGATTGCTAGGTTGAATAAAGACAGAGTGGCTTTCACAGATGATTGTATGTTTTGCTTTGTTTTTTGCGAACCTCAAATTTGCAACCATTGCCCACACATTACCCCTGCATTCAGGTCTGGTTTGTGTGGTCTTAAACCACATTGAAAGCCTAAACACTTTAGCAGCCCCATAATAAACAAACACACATAGTTGTGTAGCAGCCGCAGACCTCCTTCTTCCGTTAGTGCTTTCCGTTAGTGTGAGTGCACTCTCAGCGCTCATTTTGTGTCCTTGGTATTCAGAGAGGGGAAAAAGGGAATGCGTTGACGTCTTGGATGGGTGCTATTCACACCACTGTCTCGCTTAAATTACCTGAGCCGCAGTGAAAGGTTGCTGTTATCAAGTGTGGTTTTGTGTGAGAGACGTGTATGGTTCCTCACAAAACTCCACATAGCAATTCCTGGTACTCAGTGATGTGCAAGACTTTCAAGACTTATTTATTTTTGGTCCTTATTCAGATGAATCATACTTTGGTGTCCAATATTGATGGCTCATCTTTCAAAATAAACTGAAGCTCTTCACTGTCATTAATGATGAATGAAATTGCGTCATTGCTGCACTTACAGTAGTATATGAAATGTTTATTTAGTCAGATTTTAAATGCAAATATTGCCATTTATTGCAATAAATGGCAATATTTGCATTTAAAATATTGCCATTTATTGCAAACCCATGAGATGTTCGTGCTGCTCTTTTCTATACAATGCAAGTGAATAGTGAAGTTATTTTAGTATTGTTTATATACAGTTATAGTACTTTTAATATTTTCAATTAGATTTTTTTTTTATATTTTAAATTCAGTTTTCGTTTCTATTTATCTTTAGCTTATTTTTAGTAATTCTGGTATTTGACCTTATTTCATTTAGTTTCCAAGGCTAATTCTAATTGAAGAGAAGGTTTTTCATCTGACATCATTATTTGTATTTTGTTTTATTTCAGTTAACAAACACTTTTTAACAGTTTTAGTTAGCAATAACAACACTGCTGTCAAGCTCCAAAAATAAAAAAATAAAAAATAATAATTAAATAAATACAAAAAATGTAGCCCACTAGAAAAAAAAGTAGAAAAAACGTGTGAGGGAAGATAAAGTCCAACTTCCGGTTCACACGCAAAGTTGTTCACTGAAAATGTTCCATCAACGTGCCATCATAATGTATCTCCTTTGCTGCAGTTCTTTTATCTCATTCATGCCATTTTAAATATATGATTTAAGTATATGCTTAAATTTTGCACTTTGTTATCAATTATGGGGCACATACAAACTTTTGATGTTTTCACCATTGATTTTCAGAGAACAACTACTTAAATGTAGGTCTGTTTCTCACATGCAACTATGAGAAGACTTAATATGGACTATTTCTATGATGGTTTTATAGTGTTTTTGTCCTTTTTGCAGCTTGACAGCCTGTCACTATGATATATGTGTGTACATTTAGCGCAGAATTGATAACTTCATGATCAAGAAGTAATATAATTGGGCAAATGCAATTTAGTGCTGTTTTGGCTGAGTATTTGTGTCCTGAGCTTAATGACAAATGACTCTATCCCTCCAGAAATTCTGTTGCCGCTACGACTAGCATCCAGAAAATTGCATTGTGCATTCAGTGTTTATAAGTACTTGGCAGCGTGTGCTTGGTGATTAGGCTATAGCGTGTTTTCATGTTCTTCTTCTTTTCTAGCGTCACAATGGTGAAGTGTCTTCAGGTGGTTCTGTCAAGCACTTAGGCCGCAACCGCTTCTCAGTGTCTTTTCAACTGGAGGACGTCCAGAAGCCAGAGCAGGACCTCTACCGCTGCGTCACGCAGTCCTCCAGAGGCTCAGGCGTCTCCAACTTTGCTGAACTCATCGTCAAAGGTGAAGAGCATATTTTCTTTCCTTCTTCTTGTCCTTTCTACTGCCCATAATGTGCACATCACAAGAGAATGGAATTCTGGCTAAATCCATGTCATTGTATTCTTTTTTCATTATAGCCTTGCATTCTCACATCTTATGCTCTTTTGTCCTGAAATTGTCAGTTTAGTAAGAAGAATGTACAGTATGTGTGGACTGTTGTTGTAGCAGGCTTTTGCTGGCAAATGGTATTTAGGAAAGCTTAAAGTATGACAATTCTGACTTTATTTACTCCACCTTAACTAATGCCAAACCTCTATGCTCTAATTTTTGTTTGTTCAGTGCAAATAAATATATATATATATATATATATTTTTTTTTTTTTTTTTTGAGCTTGACAGCTTGTGGTCACTATAAACTATTGAAAAGTCCTGTTACATGATGTGGCGATTAATTAATCAAATTAATTTCATATTACATTTGGCTGTGAAAATACCTCCAAAAGATCATTTCAAGCCAGTATTATGTTAAATGAGAAAAGTATCAAGTAGACATTACAAAAAGTAGCTTTAGAAATAAATAAATTGTAAAATGTATTACACATAAACGTTTAGGCTACAACGGCTAAAACCATAACTAACATAAACTATGGAACATAAAAGAAGATGATTTGACAAACATCTCAGTATTTTTTATTCATATGAAAGTCATTGTTAACATTGTTAATGTTAACCTTTAAGGGTTTTTTTTTTGGAAATGAAATAATACTCTAAATTAGAAACTAAAACGGTAAATGTCTATGAATAAATCATTGAGTCATTCATTCATGTATTCGATTTGTTCAAACGTCTGATTCAATCAGGAATGATGTAAATGGCTCTCTTTATGAATGGACCACTGAATCAATGGTTCACACGATTCGTTCAAAATGCAGATTCATTCAGAAACGAATCGCCACTGTGTTGTTAAAGGGGTCATATGATGTTGCTAAAAAGAACATTATTTTGTGTATTTGGTGTAATGAAATGTGTTTATGTGGTTTAAGGTTAAAAAAACACAGTATTTTCCACATACTGTACATTACTGTTTCTCCTCTATGCCCCGCCTTTCTGAAACACGTCGATTTTTACAAAGCTCATCGTTTCGAAAAGCGAGGTGTGCTCTGATTGGTCAGCTATCCAGTGCGTTGTGATTGGCCGAATACCTCAAGCGTGTGATGGAAATGTTACACCCCTTACTTGATGCCGTGTGATACGTGACCAATAAAACCCATTACAAACGAGGCATTTGTAGCATCCAGTGGGGACATAATTACTGATTATAATGACTTATACTGTCTTTTTACGCGCCACGTAAACATAATACCATGTCTGCATTTGTGATCGGAGAAACGACAAACACATCCCTTTTCTTTCTCAATTGTTTCCCTTCACCTAAGCCATAAGCAACTGCGTTTACAAGAATACTTGCAGAGCACAGTATTTCAGGCACAAATAGACGCAGAAGTGAACAGAATTCAGTGTTCACGTGCATCTGCGTGGCTCTCACCGTGTCGACACCGGACGCGAGCGGCGCGACGCGACAAAATACAATGAACCCATTATGATCAGTGATGCTGTCAGTCTACTCTGGATGTGGTGCGGCACGAAAAATCCCCGACAGTAAACTGAGTTCAAAGTTCAAATGTTTGGCAGCGGTCGCTTTGTAACGTCCAGTGTAGACAGACTTTGGGGCCGTTCACATGTCGTGCCTAAAACGCGTGGGAAAATGCAAATGTAGACACAGTGTCTGTGTGTGTGCAAAGAAAACAATCAGTATAAATATAACGATCAGTAGCCTATACTAAACATCGCACATCCTGCGATGTGACTATCGCAGATGCCCACATCGCAATATTGATGCTGAAACGATATATCGTGCAGCCCTAGTTTGAATCATCAGTGGCAAATAGGGAGGTAGGGAAGTCGTGGCCTAATGGTTAGAGAGTCGGACTCATAACCCAAAGGTTGTGGGTTCGAGTCTCGTACCGGCAGGGATTGTAGGTGGGGGGAGTGAATGTACAGCGCTCTCTCCCACCTTCAATACCACAGCAAGGTGCCCTTGAGCAAGGCACCGAACCCCCAACTGCTCCCCGGGCGCCGCAGCATAAATGGCTGCCCACTGCTCCGGGTGTGTGTTCATGGTTTGTGTGTGTTCACTGCTGTGTGTGTGCACTTTGGATGGGTAAATGCAGAGCACTAATTCCGAGTATGGGTCACCATACTTGGCCACATGTCACTTCACTTCACTTAAATCCTTTATATATGAAAACATACTTACAGGCTGTGAGTCCGCATTATTTGTCAGAACACCGGCACTGTAGGCTACTCTCCCAGGAAACAGTCCTTGTCCTTCGTAAAATGTGCTGCACACATCTGAATATTTGGGTTGAACTGTTCTGGAACAGTGTTGTAAATACAACTTAACCACTGATTTCTAGTTGTGTCCTCTTTTGGAAGACCAAACAAAGTAGTTTCGCTTTCCCCACGAAACACAGCATCTACGCGGCATGGCGGCGGCGGTAACAATACTACAGCAAGAATAAAAGTTACGCCTTCTTTTTTTGCGTGAACATTTGGGCGGTGTTATGCAAATCTTCCCACACAGTGATGTAGACATGTGGGGGCGAGTTTAAACGAGGCGTTTTAGGAGGACATGGACTTTTATAAAGAATTTTATAAAGTCTTAACTTTTATAAAGAATATCTCTTTGGGTTTGAGACTTTAGTCTTTGCAACTTTAGGGATCTTATCTATTCACGAACAGCTTGTAACACTCCGAAGAGAAAGGAAAACTTGAAATCACATCATATGACCACTTTAAGAGACACACAGCAGTTCTGCTGTGGCTTTATAGGTAATATTGGCAAAAGTGAGCAAAAACAGAAAATATTGTGTTTAAAATATAACGCAATATTAACTCCTTATTTACTGAACTGTTGTATAAAATCACATTTGCACTCGTGCTATTCGGGACAAAAACAGCGCTCTTGTGATATCATATGACATAAATATGAGACAAAAACTCATACAGGGGAATGTTTGCCCCAATATCTTGAATTTTAGGGGCATATAACTGCTTTTATGGACTACATCACGCAGTGAGTTGTTGTCCTGCATCATGTTTGTCAACAGTCAACTGTATGAAACGTAAGATGACATACAGGTCTGGGTTATTTTTCCATGACTAATTAATTAAATTAACACATTAAATTGACATCCCTGATTTGTATTTATAGTATATACAGTATGGGGGGGGGGGGTTTGGTAGTACTTGAACATAATAATAATCATGATGATTCAGGGATTTCTTTAACATCATATTTGACCAAAGCAAACCTCCCCACTTGTCATTTCAACCATATAACTTGACATCTGCCCATAAGCCTGCAGTGGCAGCTTTCAGTGTCCACCTTTAAACCCTGGTCAGATTGATATCCCCTAAGCAAAAGGAAAAGTCAGGGGTGGAACAAGAATAGGGATGGATGGAGCCACGTGGGTTATTCAGCATCCGTCCTCAAGGCGTACTGAAAGAGGTTATGAGACAGCACCATGCTAATCCTATTGATAGATGTAGCAGCACGGATTACGGTGAGTTTAGAAATACAGCTTTACTGTATGCAACAATATGACCTAGAATCACAGCATTATAAACCTTCAGGCTGGTTTCTTTAAATGCCGTCATGACAAACCAGAAATGAAAAATCACAGGTAATACCCTCAGAGATCCTAAAAGAGAAACTTCTAGTTGTTCAATTATTTGTACTCCCTCACACTGTTTATTTTTTAACCCTGAAGCACCTACAGCAAAGCATTTTGCTTTCTTCACACCTAAATCACAGAATAAAATGTGGAGTCTTTTCAAGATTATCTTCATTCAGACGTGATCCGAAAGTGGTTTACTTGTAGGTTTACTTAGTTTTTTTTAACCAGTTGTGAACATAGAAGATGAGCGTCATCTCTTTTCTTTTCTTTTCTTTAAATTGTTTAGTTTCATTTGTTTTTTATTACATTTTTATTGCATTTAGTATGTTTTTATTTTTTTAAATTTTTTTTTGCAATCTGAATTCTTCTCTCCTAAGAAAAATCGCCCTTGTTGTATAGGTAGCACTTCTTTTCCCAGCAAATAACCTTCTAATTTGCATGGTTTTCTTGATAAAGCGATTGGATAAGAGTGCCTGCTAAATGCCTTAAATGTAACTATATTCCGGGTTAAAACTGTTAATGTTCTCTAGATCTTGTCATCAAATTCAAAACTCATTTAACATGCACTGTTTCTAGTAGACTGACTAATCAAATGTTCAGGAAAGTGCTCGATACAAAGCACTTGCTCTTGTGGCACTTGTCACACTGACTCATTACAACTTCATCATTATATTTTTACCAAAGCTGTAGGCATAATCCACTTGGGAACATCGCAATATGAAGCATAACTTATAATGAGACCCGGTGCACCTGTGTCTCAATGTTAGAGAGCTTTAAAGCCATTTCAGACTATAGCTGCATTCCCTCTGCAGCATGTTATTGGCATTGCTTCTTGATGGCTTTTACTTCAACAGGAGGTCCTATTTAAAAAGCATTACTGCACCTGAGTTAAGCACGGCAGATTGGCCCCACCAGACGAGTCCATAAAGCTATAGGCCCACATGCTTGCACGGCAGCGTTGACGCAAGCTCATTACGTTCACCTTAGTTTTCCCTTCCCTTCGCTCTGATCTTCTCCTTGTCTTTTCCAAACTGCCCTCCCACGCTTGCCCCCACTAACGAGAGGCTAATCAGTCCTTTAATTAGCTTGATCAACTCATTTCACAACTCAATAGATTACATAGCAACAGGGCTAATGCAGAGGAGCCAGAGGGCTAATGAGAATTGTTCTCAGTCAGTCAGTAGGGTTCAGATCTGTTTTTCGCAGTGACTCTGAACTCTACTCTGGCGAAAGAAGCTTTCTCAGGGTGAAATTAATCATCTGCCCTAACCAACACTGGATAGAGGGAGAATCGCAGAGACGGCCCGTTATTATGTCTCTTCGCATATGAAAGCAGAATCTAAGTTGTCTTTATATTATTTTCTGAGCCATTCTCTGACAGACAAGATGAGTTTTTTATTCCCTGCCATCTCTTATCCCTCCCAGGAGAGGCGTTCTCTGTCCCTAGCTGGATATTTGCCATCTGCAGCTGGCCCTGAGAGAGAAAGCTTTCAGACACAGCAGACCCGAAGATCAGTCATGGGAAAAATCAGCACTGATATCTTTTCATTCATTGGACCCCTCGCTTGCACCCTTCCAAATCGATTTCTTTCACTAATTATTTGATAACTCAAGACCCTTTGAAGTTCTAGTCATTAGTCAGGGTTTAAATATGTATCTAAAAATATTTTATACCTTGCAAATCAAATGTAAGATTTTTTTCCCCCATGTGACTGTGGCTACTGTGTAGCTGCCCTCCAAGTTCCTCAGGGGGCCATATATAAAAATCTCACACTAAATAGCATGACCTTGTATCCAACGTTCTTCCATAGTCCACACTTCTGTTGGTTTACTTATAGCTCTCCCTCGAGGACTTGAAAGAACCAGCTATTGGAGACTTAATGTGCTTGGCCAGATTGGTATTTTAACCCTTGAACCTTGTGTTTTTAAGTTGTACAATTTTGAACTGCAAATGTTCTCTCACCTCATGTCAGCAGTGTCTGATCAAGATAAGCTTAAAAACTAGGTAAAAGAGATTCAGGTTAGAACACATTGAAGTTTTTCGTGTATTTCTCCCGGGCTTGAAAAGGGCTAAAATATGAACATGTTTTCTTCATTCCCTGAATAGATTTTTACCATCATCTCCTTTCTTTCTCTGTCACAGTTCCCCCATCTCCCATTGCTCCACCCCAGCTGTTGAGAGCGGGCTCCACGTATTTGATCATTCAACTAAACACAAACTCCATTCTGGGTGATGGCCCCATCATCCGTCGGGAAATCGAATATCGGGCCAGCCAGGCACCTTGGTCGGAGATCCTTGGAGTTAACATGGTTACCTATAAGCTCTGGCACCTGGATTCAGATACAGAGTACCATATCAGTGTGCTGCTCACCCGGCCGGGTGAGGGTGGGACCGGGCCACCCGGACCACCCCTCATCAGCAGAACCAAGTGTGCCGGTAAGTGACCAGAAAACTTCAGTCCATTAAAAAATATTTTGATGTTGGATGAGAAATGTTTGAGTTTATATTGAAATTTCTAACTCAAAATGATTAAGTTGCTCTTCATTTAATATTGTTGTGTAGGATGAAACAATTAAGAGTTTTTGACTCTACTAAAGCATAAAAATACCATAATATGTTTGCAGATAGTTAAGAAACATGCCAAGTTAACATACTTGTTTATCTGAAAAACAATGCTACAGTCAGTTATTCTCCTTTGAAAATGTGCGTTCCAGGCCGGAATGTCGGTCTCTGTTTTGGTTTGCGAAACCCGCCCACTGCCAGTTTACCCAATTGTATTTCGTCACCCTGGGTTGCCAGTTGGCAGAAAACACAGCGTATTTCATTTCATTCATCGTCAAGTGCGCTCGCTCCTGTTGGTGTCGTCAATCTGGCAACCTGCTGTGTGCCTCAAGTCTGAGGAGGAGTGGCCGGGTGAAAAAAACCCTCTCCAATATTTAGAATTTTGACTGCAATACCTAGTTCAACCACTCGGTGTCAATCCTACATGCAGCACCTTTAATGAACAAACAGCATGTGAAGTTGGTCAAGTGTTTAATGCCAGTTCATTAATATATCCGACTCAATTTTTGAAAAGGGGATGATCATTTGATGAACCGAAACTGCGGGCATCTCTTCTGTGGCACATTCTTGTGCCTGTCAAAACAGTGAGGGGTGCAGTAATACATGGTTCTACCTGCAAATGAGAGTCTCTGCCATGTCCAGCTGTTTCGGTACTGGAAAGGGTGTGATTGATCCTGTTTTTATCTGAGTGAAAACGAGAGTGAGGATTCGACCCAGACCTGGTCAACATTGTAATAGTCACCACTTAACATCACATCCTCTTCAAACACACATGCTATCACACAAATCACTGCCTGCCTTTTAAAATGACAAATACAATCATTCCCAGCTTGTTCCTGAGACCAGACACACCTACCATTCATCAGCAAGCAAGACGAAGAGAGGCAGTCAGGTGAAAAAGGGAGTGCGGAAGAGCATGACAACACAGGAGGCTTTAGAATGGAAAAAAGACATCAGCAGATAAGACGAGAGAGTCGGAGCGAGAAAGATTCGTCTGTGAGTCAGGTTGAGGCGCGTTTTTGTCTTAAAC
Organism: Sinocyclocheilus grahami; assembly: GCF_001515645.1. Taxonomy (NCBI): domain Eukaryota; kingdom Metazoa; phylum Chordata; class Actinopteri; order Cypriniformes; family Cyprinidae; genus Sinocyclocheilus; species Sinocyclocheilus grahami. Next base: position 244,821 of record NW_015506293.1, read on the forward strand.
AGCTTTTGTCTCTAAAAGAAAGGCGGAGAAAATGAGGAGCAGACGTTCACGCTAAACATTTCCCACTGTTTCCATTTCCTCTTCCACATTAAGTCTAGATTGAAATTCTTCTTTAAATGGAGTATTTACATCATATTCCCAGTGGTGCCTCACTGCACATGAATATTGGGGCTGTTTAAGCTGCTGTCATATTTGCTGAACTGTTGAAGATGTAATTTTGACTCAATAGAAGAACATCAGTGGAAGTGGAAGTAAAATTAGGTTTTCCATACTCCACTCGTGCTCAAATCTCCTGTGTATTCTGCCGTCATCTGAATAGAAATTGAAGATATAATTGAGTGCTTGGAGAAGTGTGCTAGTGGGAACGCCATGTTGTGTCAGAGGCTATGAAGTTTTGATTTGTTTGACAGCGCTTGCTCACACACATGCATACACTCGAAAGTTCGCTGTGATGATTTATTAATCACGGTTGAAAGGGGTTAGCGTTTACAGTCATGTGACTCCAGAGAGCTCACAAAAATTAGGCCTTAGCTGCTGCTGCTGCAGGACAAGATGTTTGTTTTGTAACATCATCTGCAATAGGTTTTATTCGACATTTTGTCTTTCACTGAATTTGATGGATTTATGGTTCTTTACTAAATGCATTAGCTTCATCTATCAAAGGAGGGACATTTTATTGTTCAGAGGTCTGGTCAAGAGACTTAATGGAGCTCTCAAGTGTGTTTCACTTAAAGGTAAATGTACATTCTGTCATCATTTACTCACCCTCATGTCGATCCATACCTGAAAAATATTTTTTTGTCCATTCAATGAAAGTATTGGTTACTTGGGTATCATACATCACCCCAAAACATCACAAACCCCCACCGGTCACATTTTCTCCCTGATTCTTTTTTTTTTCCTTTTTGGATAGAGAGTAGTGTCAGCTCATCTGTCTTCATCCAGTAGGTGAATCCACTTCCTCCATTACAAAGGTGACTGTGATTATCTTCTCTGGCTCCATCAAAATGCCCTCCATCTGGGGATGCCATTAACTCCTGTACACAGACCCGATGCTGACAATCTTCCCTTGTTGATATATCCCTTGCTGGCATCTGACTAGATCTTATTAGTTTATTTGTTTGTGTAGTTAGGCTCACCTTATATGGTTTCTCTCTCCTAGCAGCTCATTTCCTTTTTTTCACTGCAAGAGCGTTAGATACTTCCAGGACCTTGGGTGACTTCTCCTCCAAAAAACTAGAGGAAAGTGAAATGAATGATGAGATGACTAGGTTGTTTCTGGCTGCAACTGAAGATTGCATCCTGGTGCACTGCTCTAGGTAGTGACCTACATAAAAATGATGAAAGCAGGCACAGTCCTGTGGGCACAACCAGGGAACCAGTGGACATTTCGCCGAACACAGCCAGGTGTGCTTGATGAGGGGTTGTTGTGATTAGGAGCAGGACTTGATATGAAGGAACGTTCCTCAGAGGTGAGCGAGATTAGAAAGGGGAAAAAGATGGAAGAATGGAACAAGCATTGCACTTCTGCCACAGACTGGTTCACAGATGGACCTCCACCTGCTGCTGGGTCTCTTTAGGTGTTCATCGGAGTGAGTTATACTCTGGATTGTAATGAGGTTAAGGTACGGTGCCCCCAAAGATGCAAATTTTATCATCATTTACTCACCCTTGTGTCATTCCAAACCTGTATGACTTTCTTCTTCAGAACACATAAAATAGAAGTCGATGGGGTCCAGTGTTGTTTTGGACCCCATTGACTTTTATTGTATGGACAAAAACATTTAAACATTCTTCAAAACATCTTTTGTGTTCTGCAGAAGAAAGTCAAAAATGCATATTTTCTCATCATTTACTCACCCTTGTGTCATTCCAAACTGTATGTATGTATGACTTTCTTGCATCAAATAAGGTGATGTTTTGAACATTGTCCTGCTGTTGAAAGTTGATAGGGATCAGTGCCTGTCAAGCCCCAAAAGTGGCAAAAGCACAATAAAATTATTTTATGCTATATACATTTTCTGAATGGATCTTTGTGTGAGGAACATACTAAAATACAGAGCACCAAGTTTGAAATCTATGATGGCTGAATAGGGCAAAAAATTCATTAAATAATGATTTCAGTCTCTTCCTCACACTCCTTTTATAACATTTTTATGGTACTTTTTAGTTCCTCCTGGAGCTTGACAGCCATTGGTCACTAGATACAATACATTTCAAAGGATTAGGAAAAATGTTACACTGAAAATACTGTAAAAAAATTGAAATACTGTCAAAAATTACAGGATTCATCTTGGGGGGAAAAGTTTCATGGTTTTATCAAAAATAAGCAACTCAATTGCTTTCAACATCGATCGTAATTAGAAATGTTTCTTGAGCACCAGTTCAACATAACATGTTAGAATGATTTCTGAAGGATCATGTGACCCTAAAGAGTGAAGGAATGACAGCTGTAATTTCAGCTTGCCATTACAGGAATAAATTACATTCCAAAACAAATTAAAATAAAAAACTGTTATTTTAAATTGTTATAATATTTCACAGTATTGTAAGACTATACAAGTGATGCAAATTATTTCTGGGTGAACTGTCCCTTTAATAAATGTCTTTAATGAGAGTAACATATAGCATCTTATTCTTTCATGATTTTTATTCCCGTAATTTAACATCAGATACGAATGTTCTTGTGTACATTTGATTGAACCCACTCCCATCCATCTCAATATAAATGATTTTACCCCAAATATCACAGAATCATGTTTCCCCATCCTTTTTCCTTTTACAGACCAGCGACCAGAACTTCACGCCCATTAGTTCACTGTATAACCAGGAATGAGCTTAGTTCTCTCCGGACTACCTCATGTATCAACATTATCTAGAGTAATGGGACAGAAACTGGTCTTGTTTGGACTTCCAGCTGCCCGTGAGGAATTGACATGCTGCCCCAGGCCCCTGGCTGCTCTCTCTGGGTTCGGTCCCATCTCAAATGGGAGCCAGGGAGTAGGCGCTCGAAGAGCTGCTCTTGGCATCCAGACAAAGCCTTCAAACTAGGTTAAGGGAAGTAGGGTGACACAAAAGGCCCTTTTGAGCTTCTCAAAGAGCACAGTGTAGACTCTTGGATTGTTTTAAAGACGGCAAAAGCCAACAGCATCCCATTAGTTTGCTTTTAACGAACAATCAATAGTTCCATTAAGATGATCAACACTCTATTTTAGTTGTTATTCCTGTGTAGCCAAATGGGACCTTTTGACATTCAGTGTGCATTTTAGGAAACTAATATCTTTCATTCGTGTCATTTTCAGGTCGACTAAGTGCTTCTCTTGATAAGAAATCCAATCGCACTGGAAGTTAATCTAAATGTAAATCTACAAATGAAACGAAATGTAAATCCAAATATAGACCTTAAGGAAATGTGTAGAGAGATGTAGCGAAAGCTCTCTGATGTGTGAAATATTTCAGGATTAAAGGAGCTTAATGTTACAAGTGCATTTCTGCAGGAGAAGTGCTGAATTAGTATTCTGCAATCCATACATGTTCTCCTCTAAGGACTTCAAGACAAGATACATTTCCTCTAATTCAGCCCCTCTGTCCTTATGGTATTGGTGCATTAGCTACCTCACCTTACCTTTAGTCATTCTTAAGAGCATGTCTTCTGAGCATCGGTTCAAGAAGAACAATAAAGACCTTGAGCCTGGACTTCATACTTTTCACAGGAAGTGTGCACTTCACATCCCTTTGTTGTACCTTCCCACTTGGATCCATTAGTCATCAGGTCCCATTAAAAGAACAAAGGCATACAATACATTATGTGGAGATATATTTGACAAAACTGCATTGATTGTCTTAATAATGGACCATGACAAATGCGCTCATTGATAGTGAGGCTGGATGTCCTTGGTTCACCCTCACTGCTGCCTTTGCGCCTCTGTGAGAAACACTAAGGTTCCTGTTTGCCCTACAGACAGTAGCTTCCTCTATCTCTTTATATCACATGCCAAAGGTGGTCGCTGATCTTTCTGCCCCCGGTAAGTAAGAAAGTATGAACACAGATGTGAGTTATGCCAAAAATAGTTGGACTTACGCGGCGACCTTGCACTAACGGTAACTGGCAGAACTGAATGTCCTTGAACGGGGCTCGTGGCCCCTGGACGAGGTGCAGGCAGATACTCGATTTGCTTAGCGACGCGGCGGTGGCAAATGACGGGAGAGAGTACAACCAGCAGCCTGTGGAATTAATTAACGTAATTTGGCATGAGTTGTGTCCTCATTAGCAGGTGGTCCGTCAACCTTTTTGACCGTGGTGGCGCCTCCTACCTGTGGTGGGTGGGGTAGGCGAGAAGTCTTATGACCTGGTGATGTCCCCATGCAGATTTCCTTGCATTTTTGGCTTATGTTAACAAAATGTTTCACCGTTTTCTATTCCAATAGAGCCCATGCGGGCACTGCGTGGTCTTAGAGCCTTGGAGATCCAGTCACGGCAGCTGACCTTGCAGTGGGAGACGCCGGCCTTCAACCTGACCCGCTGCCACACGTACTCAGTCTCCTTGTGTTACCGCTACACAACCGCAGGGGGTGGCGGTGGGCACAACACCACAGTGAGAGAATGCCTGGCTGTGGAGCACAACACTTCACGCTTCACCCTCAGAGATCTGCCTCCTTTTCACACCATCCAAATACGCCTGGCACTCGCCAACACCGAGGGCAAGAAGGAAGGGAAGGAGGTCATGTTTCAGACTGAGGAAGACAGTGAGTAGCAGAGCTTTCAATGAATATGAATCTGTATATGTCAAGCTCAGAACTACATTTTATTTTACAACATTTACAAATGCTATTAGACCAAATTTTCTAAGTCCCATCCATTTAAGAGCTCACTTATTCATCATTCAGCCTATTTATCAATAAATAATCAAACATTTACCAATTAAAGTAAATTTATGGTATCTGCAAATATTTTTTATTAAAATACTCTACATTCCCAAATGGATTTTAAATTAATTTTTAATCATTCTCTCTAGGGAGCTGAGCATGAGCAGGTCAGGGAAGATTTTTATGCCCATTTCCATGCGCGATCCAGTCAGCGCAGGCTGTAAGAATTCTGGCTAAAGGACAAAATAATTTGGGGGGAAAATTTGAAACACTAGCGTTTCACCCAGAGAGGAAGTATGATGAAGTGAGAGGGATGAAAGAGAGTGCCTCTGAAGCTTCAATCAGAAATTATTTTCTTTCATGGCCTGTCAAAAGAAAAAGTGATCGAGTCAGCGATTTTGACTCAATCTGAGTGAGCGTGTTATTTTCACCACCGGCTATCTCTGCCTCACCAACTATCACTCCGCGCATACACGCTATGCATATACCCGACAGCTAACAAGGATGGCTCAGTGACAGAGCACAAATGACTGTAAAAACATCTGCTGATGTGTTACTGCTGCAGTATGTGAGAGCTCAGAGCATCATCTGTCTCTCTAGCACCATTTCCACTTCCTCCTCATTCTTTCTGCCAGCGTTTATGTCTGTTAATGAACCCGTGTTAATATTAATCAGCCAAAAACAGCCATGTCATCAGTTGCAAGTGTTGCTCTTTCTATCTGTCACACAGGCTTTGTATTTCCTGCTGAGAAGTCCAGCTTAGACCAGCATGAATTTCCACTCTGCTCCAGGCTGGTTAAAGCTGGTTTCATGCCGGTGTGGTTGATTGATCAGAACAACTCTGCTGTTTGCATTCGCAAACTGATGAAGCTAATTAAGCAGCTTGTCCTTTCTGGTGAATATGGTTAAGCTAGTTAAATAAAAATGAAAATTGTGTTCTCATTTATTCATCCTAATGTCATTCCAAGTCTGTGAAGTTTTTAAGAATATTCATGCTGCTCTCTTTTATACATTGAAAGCATGTAGGGCTGTCAAGCTCCAAAAGGACAAAAACGAATCATTAAAATGATTCATATAACTCTTTCAATTGTTCTGTTGCCATATGTTAGTTTTGTGTGACGAAAAGACTGAAATTTATATTGTTATGCACTGAAAATATATATTGTACAGTAGCTCTGAAATTTAATTCAAGCATGCTGTGGGAAGAGGTCAAAGGCCATTGTTTCTCACTTGTCTTGTAACCAGTTGCAAATTTTAATATGCAGATGAGCTAATGAAATTTCAGAGCTACAGTAGATGGCAAAAGTTTGTGTGAATAAAGACTGAAATCACACAAAGCTAATAGGGCATGGATGGAATATGGAATTATTATGATTCATTTTTGATTTTATTCCCCTTAATTATTTTTATACTATTTACATACTATTATAGTATTTATAACTATAACAACATTGTATGGAAAAAAATTTGTGTCAGAAGAAAAAAAAATCATAAGGATTGGAACGACATTAAGGTGAGTAAATGATAACAGAGTGTTTCATTTTTGAGTGAATTCCTTTAAGAAGCCTGATGGGGACACAAACAAACCAACATTCAACCAACACATCATATACTATTCTTTTTAGCAGGATTACCAGACTGCAACATTCCATCAAAACTGGAGCACACGTTCCCAGCTCTTTAACTCTTAGATTTCATATCACATATTCAAATGGCCTGACAACAGTACTGAATCACTTGTATTAGTTATAATGGATGATTCTCTGTAATACCTGCTTAAAACTTTCATAATGACAATGGTTGTAATGAGGATATTAGAGTTGACCTTTGGGGAACTTCAAGTGATTAACCCTCTAACTTTGAGTAAATGCTAGTGAAATTACTAGTCTGACAGTGTAGGATCCTTCAGTTTCTTCGTTCATAACCAGTGGCTTCTTCGGTTTCCCACAGTTCCCGGAGGCATTGCTCCTGAGTCTCTTACCTTCACGCCACTGGAGGATATGATCTTCCTGAAGTGGGAGGAGCCGGTGGAACCCAACGGTCTCATCACGCAATATGAGGTATGTGCTTTCCTGTTCTTTACCGCACTCATATCCATTTCTCTCATGCTGTCTGAATCTACAGAGATTGGCTCTGACGAGTCAGCGTTTTTACCATGTGAAATATCGATGATCCACAATCCTTGAAAGACAAAACTTCCCACTGTGTGTTAAAATTGGACTGCCAACTTAAATTATTTATGAACGTGCCGCTAACATATGATCCCCCTCATGCATGTGCACACAGACCTGACTGACAGTGTGCTATATTAGGAAGACCTTGGAATGCGAGTGTTTTCCAAGCCTGTATAATTCAGAGTTTCAGTCTAGTGGGCCGGAAATGCTGAGTTGTTGTTGTTGTTCTTTCTCAACTCAAGTCAGTGACAGGCAGAAAGTATGTATTAAGTCATGATTTGGACCTGGAACTCTGCATGCTGCCAGAGACACAAGAGCCACCAAGGCTAACCCTGCCTCTAATTGGTCCCTACTGCACCAGCCATCTGTTAGTAAATGACAGAAAGATGTCTCTATCTGAAGTTCTATATGCTGTCTCCTACACTTTTTGCCATTTTAGAATCTTGCTTTATTTGAATAGTCGCCATGATGTCACCAAAACAGCCATAGTCATGAACTGGGACTATTGTCCCAGAGCTACCTGGGATTAATTGCTTTGCACGAGGACAAAATGATAATTGCTTATGGCTCAGTTCTCGAAGGCATTGAATCAGCAACCCTCCAGCCCTGAACCTTAACCAATACACCATAATATTTTATGAAAATGGCTGCTGTAGAAGAGATGGCAAAAGTTTGTGTGAATAAAGACTGAAATCACACAAAGCTAATAGGGCATGGATGGAATATGGAATTATTATGATTCATTTTTGATTTGATCTTAATTATTTTTATACTATTTACATACTATTATAGTATTTATAACTATAACAACATTGTATGGAAAAAAATTTGTGTCAGAAGAAAAAAAAATCATAAGGATTGGAACGACATTAAGGTGAGTAAATGATAACAGAGTGTTTCATTTTTGAGTGAATTCCTTTAAGAAGCCTGATGGGGACACAAACAAACCAACATTCAACCAACACATCATATACTATTCTTTTTAGCAGGATTACCAGACTGCAACATTCCATCAAAACTGGAGCACACGTTCCCAGCTCTTTAACTCTTAGATTTCATATCACATATTCAAATGGCCTGACAACAGTACTGAATCACTTGTATTAGTTATAATGGATGATTCTCTGTAATACCTGCTTAAAACTTTCATAATGACAATGGTTGTAATGAGGATATTAGAGTTGACCTTTGGGGAACTTCAAGTGATTAACCCTCTAACTTTGAGTAAATGCTAGTGAAATTACTAGTCTGACAGTGTAGGATCCTTCAGTTTCTTCGTTCATAACCAGTGGCTTCTTCGGTTTCCCACAGTTCCCGGAGGCATTGCTCCTGAGTCTCTTACCTTCACGCCACTGGAGGATATGATCTTCCTGAAGTGGGAGGAGCCGGTGGAACCCAACGGTCTCATCACGCAATATGAGGTATGTGCTTTCCTGTTCTTTACCGCACTCATATCCATTTCTCTCATGCTGTCTGAATCTACAGAGATTGGCTCTGACGAGTCAGCGTTTTTACCATGTGAAATATCGATGATCCACAATCCTTGAAAGACAAAACTTCCCACTGTGTGTTAAAATTGGACTGCCAACTTAAATTATTTATGAACGTGCCGCTAACATATGATCCCCCTCATGCATGTGCACACAGACCTGACTGACAGTGTGCTATATTAGGAAGACCTTGGAATGCGAGTGTTTTCCAAGCCTGTATAATTCAGAGTTTCAGTCTAGTGGGCCGGAAATGCTGAGTTGTTGTTGTTGTTCTTTCTCAACTCAAGTCAGTGACAGGCAGAAAGTATGTATTAAGTCATGATTTGGACCTGGAACTCTGCATGCTGCCAGAGACACAAGAGCCACCAAGGCTAACCCTGCCTCTAATTGGTCCCTACTGCACCAGCCATCTGTTAGTAAATGACAGAAAGATGTCTCTATCTGAAGTTCTATATGCTGTCTCCTACACTTTTTGCCATTTTAGAATCTTGCTTTATTTGAATAGTCGCCATGATGTCACCATAACAGCCATAGTCATGAACTGGGACTATTGTCCCAGAGCTACCTGGGATTAATTGCTTTGCACGAGGACAAAATGATAATTGCTTATGGCTCAGTTCTCGAAGGCATTGAATCAGCAACCCTCCAGCCCTGAACCTTAACCAATACACCATAATATTTTATGAAAATGGCTGCTGTAGAAGCTTCTGGAACAGTTTTGGGAAGAAATCATTACTGAGGTAGTGTCACATACAGCCCATAAAAGAATAATTTATTTAGCCACAATCATTTAAATAGCATCTAAATTTGGTGAGAGAGAGGTTTTTGTTTTTAATTTTTTGATTTGTATATATTCAGACGGTCAAATTTAGATACACACAATGTAAAAGCATTTTGCGTGACAGTTTGCATGACTTTAAGTTGAGTTTATTTTTATTTATTTATATTTTATCATTATTTATATGATTTATTTTCTAAATTAAAATATCTAAATAAAATTTGTCAATTAAAATTTAATTGGCCACAACCCATCTATCTATTTATCTATCCGTCTGTCTGTCTGTCTGTCTCTATCTTTCTATTTATCTATAATTCTATCGTTCTATTTATCTATCTATCATTCTGTCTCTCATTCTGTTTGGTTATTTTTATTATTTAATTCTGTAATCTAAGAATCATTTTACAGTGTAGTTTTGTGCACCAAAAACAGCAAATTGAAAGCTTACACCTTTGTCCCAAAAAATAAGGATAGCTAACAGTCTAATAAAAGCCTTTAAACTGTTTCTTCATTCTTCCGCCCACTGCACACAGATTCAGCCTGCTCAATGGAAAGGTGGTGGGCCTCCTACAGCCAGAATCTGTCTCTCTCTTCCAGAACATTCTCACACCCTTTCTCCCTCTCTCTCTGGTCACACTGCGTGCTTCAGTGTCACCTTTCTTCTCACCCATGATTCAGGCTCTCAGTCAGTCACTAAAAAGCTGTGAGAACGGTGCTTCTGTTACGCTCCAAAACACCCATCTCACCTCAAGAGGAAAAGGAGCTTTTGTTTGTGGATCCGTCATTCGGCTCAGCTATGGCCCGAAACGAGATCGACGCATTTTTTGAATGCCACCTGTGTCCATCAGGCGCCCCCTCCATTACCGTTTGCACTTACTGAGTTATCTCTCGTTGATAACACACGTTTCTTTTTCTCCCCAGGCCATAGCTACCAAAGTCGCCTCAAGGATGTTTTCTAAAGGGGATCTAAAGTATTGGCCTATAAATTGGAGGCAGGGACAGATTTTCTGGCTCAAGCAGCCTGATCTTCTCAGGCATACAGAGAAATGAAGAGAGAAAGAATAAGAGAGTGGCAGAGCTTGGAGAATTTGCTCTCGTTTTTCTCAGATTAGCACATTGTCCACTTTTCTCTGAGCACCTCTGACAAAAGGCTCACAGGGCACTGTGTTCTCCCTCAAACCTTCCCCCACTACTATCATCCATGCCTCATATCTTAAAAGAGGCCGGGTACAGGTGCAGCAAATGTCTCCTCGATCCCAGAAGCACACTGCACTGAACACCCGCTAATGCTCTAATGCTCTGCACGCTTGTGATCAGAAAGTTTGTCAGGTCCTTACACTCCGTGCCAAACAGACTACTGATTGTAGTGTTCTTTCTGTCCTTACTGATAAAATTTGTGTGAATTAAAATCGAATTGGCCACACCCCACAAGAAGTTAAATTGGAATTTAGAGTGGGAATGATAGGAATATATGCTGCATCTATCTATCTATCTATATATCTATCTATCATCTTTCTATTGTTCTTTTTATCTGTCTACCAAACCTTTAAACCTAAAGGCTTTTTAATCTTTAAAAGTATTTTTCTAGTTAAAAATATTTTCATTTCTTTGAGTTACAATTCCTTACATTAAAATTGAAATTGAAACTGTGCATCCTGTTTGCTACCCCATTCAATTCAAACTTTGTAAATGTGTGAAATTATATTTTGTTAACAATTACTGGGTTGATATTGATTCAAAACTAAAGCAAATCAGGTAGGAAGTAGAATCCTCACACCAGATCACATGTTGCTTAATGTTACATGAGGCCAAAAGTCCAAGAAAAGTTCCCAGAAACATTTTACTGAAGAAATGAATCAAGAGTACACAGTGACCCGGTATATCTTCAGTGCTAACACTAAAAGCTCTGAAACATTTATCCTTTTTTTTTTTTTTTTTTTTTTCCCCTTTCCCCTCTTAGACTTATATCAGCATGTAATTCAGTAAAATCTTTCCGAATATGGATCTTAGGTCTGAGTCATGTTTCACTGATTTTGAATGTGCACTGTATGTGATTGGGTGTGTGGATTCTACTTTACTCTTGAAATTCATCATACAAATATTCTGTAATAAAGAAGATGATCTTGATTAACTTGATCTCGCAATGAAAATAGTTTCAAAAGAAGCCAAAGCTTCAGGCTTTGCGTGTCGGCAGGCAACACAGACAGAAGCAGAGTTTATGAGTGCTGTGATATGATACCATCGTTTTTGCTCTAATGATGATAGTCTAACATGCCCACTAGCTTCCCGCTGGTATTTGTGAGTAGGCTACCACGTATTGTTTATACAATACATGTTTGATTTCATATATGAATCATTTTCAACCCACTCTGAATAAGGATCTCAGGGTTAGTAAACTTTTATAAAGCATTGTTTGATCTGAGCTACCACACACTGAGTCATTGTATGTTTGCTTCCAAAACAACAGTGATTTAATGAAAATATGATTAATTTAAATGGTTTTAATATGTGCAATTACAGATCAGCTACCAGAGCATTGAATCATCAGATCCTGGGATCAACGTTCCAGGCCCGAGGCGCACTGTATCCAAACTGAGGAACGAGACGTACCATATGTTCTCCAACCTGCATCCTGGCACCACCTACCTGATCTCTGTTCGGGCGCGCACCGCCAAAGGCTTCGGCCAGACAGCTCTCACTGAGATCACCACCAACATCTCTGGTGAGGAGTGTGTAAGGTTGTTTTAGGGGGCTTGTAGGTGTGGGTGTGTGCATATGCAAATGTGTGTTAAACAGCACTTCTACTTTAAATCTGACCCGTCCGAATGGAGTGTGTGTGTTTAAATGTTTACTGATCATGATTCAGCTACTAGTTTCCCAACACCGTTTAAGCACACTTATTTGATTGAGTCTTATCCAATTAAATGTACTCTGTTTTAATGTAAAAAGAAAAAGAAAAAAAAAGCTTGCCCCGGCACAAACCTGCTTTTTACATTAAAAACTACTGTCAGGATTTAAGACACACAGTGAAAAATTAGCTATGAAAAGGCATGGACACCATAATTTTTAAAGCTGACCTTATTGTATATGCATTTGTTGGAGTTTCCATTTCAGATGCAAAATGTATAGGTGGAGAGCAGTGCCTAAAGTTAACACTCGCCAAATGCGAGTAAAATGACCTTTGAGTTGAGAATGCAATATGGTTTAGCGCTATTATCGAATAGCAAAGACTGCATTGTAATTATGTAAATATGTAACCTTATGCACTCAGTTGTAGTCTTTTCACGTGAGCTGCTCATGTTTTTTCAGGTTTTTCAGTGTCTTGGAGCGACTTGGGTCACAGTAAATGCTGTTCTGAGCTCCATCTCTGCAAGTGCTGTATATTAACGTCAGTAAAGTGATTTTAGTTGGCATTTGTGAAGTGATTTTACTCGCCTAGGCTATGGTACATGAAAGAAAAAGCTTTATATGTGCATATTGTATATGCATCACAGGTATGTACATTAGTAAGAAATAATAAAAAAAACAGTTAATTTTATCACTTATGTTCTCTTCTCCTTCTCTGATGGGTTTGTTCCCCTCTTAGACTTATATCAGCATGTAATTCAGTAAAATCTTTCCGAATATGGATCTTAGGTCTGAGTCATGTTTCACTGATTTTGAATGTGCACTGTATGTGATTGGGTGTGTGGATTCTACTTTACTCTTGAAATTCATCATACAAATATTCTGTAATAAAGAAGATGATCTTGATTAACTTGATCTCGCAATGAAAATAGTTTCAAAAGAAGCCAAAGCTTCAGGCTTTGCGTGTCGGCAGGCAACACAGACAGAAGCAGAGTTTATGAGTGCTGTGATATGATACCATCGTTTTTGCTCTAATGATGATAGTCTAACATGCCCACTAGCTTCCCGCTGGTATTTGTGAGTAGGCTACCACGTATTGTTTATACAATACATGTTTGATTTCATATATGAATCATTTTCAACCCACTCTGAATAAGGATCTCAGGGTTAGTAAACTTTTATAAAGCATTGTTTGATCTGAGCTACCACACACTGAGTCATTGTATGTTTGCTTCCAAAACAACAGTGATTTAATGAAAATATGATTAATTTAAATGGTTTTAATATGTGCAATTACAGATCAGCTACCAGAGCATTGAATCATCAGATCCTGGGATCAACGTTCCAGGCCCGAGGCGCACTGTATCCAAACTGAGGAACGAGACGTACCATATGTTCTCCAACCTGCATCCTGGCACCACCTACCTGATCTCTGTTCGGGCGCGCACCGCCAAAGGCTTCGGCCAGACAGCTCTCACTGAGATCACCACCAACATCTCTGGTGAGGAGTGTGTAAGGTTGTTTTAGGGGGCTTGTAGGTGTGGGTGTGTGCATATGCAAATGTGTGTTAAACAGCACTTCTACTTTAAATCTGACCCGTCCGAATGGAGTGTGTGTGTTTAAATGTTTACTGATCATGATTCAGCTACTAGTTTCCCAACACCGTTTAAGCACACTTATTTGATTGAGTCTTATCCAATTAAATGTACTCTGTTTTAATGTAAAAAGAAAAAGAAAAAAAAAGCTTGCCCCGGCACAAACCTGCTTTTTACATTAAAAACTACTGTCAGGATTTAAGACACACAGTGAAAAATTAGCTATGAAAAGGCATGGACACCATAATTTTTAAAGCTGACCTTATTGTATATGCATTTGTTGGAGTTTCCATTTCAGATGCAAAATGTATAGGTGGAGAGCAGTGCCTAAAGTTAACACTCGCCAAATGCGAGTAAAATGACCTTTGAGTTGAGAATGCAATATGGTTTAGCGCTATTATCGAATAGCAAAGACTGCATTGTAATTATGTAAATATGTAACCTTATGCACTCAGTTGTAGTCTTTTCACGTGAGCTGCTCATGTTTTTTCAGGTTTTTCAGTGTCTTGGAGCGACTTGGGTCACAGTAAATGCTGTTCTGAGCTCCATCTCTGCAAGTGCTGTATATTAACGTCAGTAAAGTGATTTTAGTTGGCATTTGTGAAGTGATTTTACTCGCCTAGGCTATGGTACATGAAAGAAAAAGCTTTATATGTGCATATTGTATATGCATCACAGGTATGTACATTAGTAAGAAATAATAAAAAAAACAGTTAATTTTATCACTTATGTTCTCTTCTCCTTCTCTGATGGGCTGAAACTGACCTTTACATCTGTTCATCTGATGTGAACAAGCAATACATAACTTCATACTCAGAACAGGTGCTATAATTTCATGAGAGTAGTTTTTATAAGAACAATTTGTGAAAACGCAGAAGTTGCTTTTGTTTTGCATTATAGGAATAGAACAGGTACTTCTGCAATGATGCGAAATGCACGTGCATGTGTGTGAATGTTTCAGATGTGCCAGGTGAGATCTGTAAACTGTTGATTGAAATGCCTCAGATCATTCGGAGATGTCTGAGGTACTGAAATACACGTTGGCGGTTCAATAGTCAGGAACAAAGTGAAGCAAAAACAGATTTCACAGAAAAGGAAAAATGCGGAACTCCAGAGTTTCCGGTTCATCATCCTGTGCTTCAGGTGCGCTATTCATCTCTTAAGCGTGTGTGTGCGAGTATGCCCATATCGCCGCTTAGAGCCATTATGTATTCCCGAGTGGATCTGAGGAAGTGATAGTGAAACTGAATCGCAGCAGATGCTCAGAACCCAACAGGCCCTTCAAGAACATTACACGTTTCCCCTCGCCTCAAAGAGAACTGACATCACTGTCATCCTCACCATTCGAAAACCAGCCCGCCTTACAAAACAGCACCATATGCTGCTGTCAACCAAGACACAGCTGATGCTAAATCAGGATTCCTCAACACTGGACTGATGCGAAGTGATGTGCGTTAAAGCCAGCTTTTTCTCTGATGGTAACAAAGGAGATCTTCTGTTTTTTGCATAAGATTTTTTTTGCGGTGGCGATGTGACTGAAACACAAAATCCAATAAGAGAATTTAGTGTGTTGATAAGCAAGGCCCATTAATCTGCCAATATTTGGTTGTTTTGAGATTATTGGCATTGGCCTGATAACACGGTCTACTTGGCCAATTAACAGTCAAGGTTGTCACCTTGTATCAGTTTCAGAGTCTGCCAAAAGCATCGTCAGTGGAGAAATAAGTCAATGCACTTTTGTTTTTACTTTTAGTGATTTTTTTTTTGAAGGGGGGGGGGGGGGGGGAGATGTTTGGTGGGGGGGGGGGGGGGGGGGGTGCATTATTCTTCAGCAGTTTTAGTAACAGTTACATTTATTTTATTATTTTTTATGTTTGTGGTAATGTCCACATTTCTAACACCACTTTGAAACTGTGGGATTCAAAATAAAATTGAATTATGCATATTTAACTGCATAATATTATAATCAAGTTTTACACAAAAAAATGGTGGTGTTCATGCAGTTTGAGAAAATACTTCAAATTGTTATGCTGAGAATATAATTTGTAATGGAAATATACCTCACTGTATATTATGTGCATTATTGGTATGTTTCGGATGAAGGATTTTTAATTAGAATAGTCCAGAAGTCAAACAGAGAGATGCATTACACCCTTATTTCTGTGCATTTCAGTATGTACACCAAACCTCAGAGAAAGGTTTGCAGCATAGATGCTTTAGAGTTGTTACAGTATATCAATAGAGGCTGTTAGAATAGATGTACAATGACCTCTTGTATACTTGCTTGTCTGTGCATACTGTATTGAATATGCTCTCAGGTCCTCTCAGTTGCTTCATATGTATGTAGACCAGCATTATATTTTGTTTATGTGTTTTATTTGGTCTCTGCAAGCACTCAAAGCCATTCAAGGCCTCACTTTTACTGAAGTCCACTCAAGTAGCTGTAGTTTTGCCAAAACCTGCTTTTAATAACATAATCATTGATTTCTGGCAGATTGTTTGCCTTTGCTCATCAGCTCTAATTGACTGCCGATATTAAGGAATGTGTTATTGCTCAACACGACCATCTCAGGGGAAAGATGTAGTCCAGACTCAGATCCTTCTAAATGAGTTTCCCCTCTGTTTGTCCCACAAGCACAGCTTTTAATTACACCCTGAGTTCAAGACACGCAGAGGGACAAGTTTGGAGAAGAAAGTAGAGTTCATATGAAGTGTTGGTTGTTGTCATCATGAATTAGGGCGGTCTTATTTCAAACAACAATGTTGGCGTTGTTCGTAAGATTTGTCTAATTAAAATGTTTAGCTGGTTATGTTGGCTTTTAATAATTAGCATAAACTTCACTTTGCCTCACTTTGAAATGACGTAAAGTTAATGTACACAGTGGATTTGGATCCCAAATGATTTATTTTTAATTGCTGAGCTCTCGTTCATTTTTTTCTGCCCGGTGTTTTAGAGAAGTTTATTTTTGATAGTGAGTGGGTTTAAAAAGTTTTAGGAAGATATTATTATTACCTTTTTTCTCTCGCTTTCTGTCTCTCTTCGAAGCACCTACATTCGATTATGGAGACATGCCATCCCCTCTGAGTGAGACAGAAAGTACCATCACAGTCCTGCTGCGTCCAGCACAAGGCCGAGGAGCTCCGGTTAGGTGAGAGTGCCATTATTTTCTTAAAGGAATATTCCAGGTGGAATACAAGTTACCACTAAAAATTATTTCTACTAAAGTTTTTTTTTTTCCCCCTCACACTTAACACACATATTAGTTACATCCTGTGGCTATACTATTGCTTATTCACCAGGGTTAAGGTAACATTTCTCTTAAAAAACTTTATTTTAATGTTTTGTATGTTATACTTTAATATAGTTTAATATATTGTAAACTGTAACCCAGATTTTTTTCTTAAAGGAGACTAATTAATTTTTTTAATTAATCGACAAGTGCTGTCGATTGAGCTTATCTTGTGTTGAACCTGGAATATTCCTTTAACAATACTTTATTACTATTATATTTTTTATTAAATATATCAATGTGTGAATGTATCCACAGCACGTATCAAGTGATCGTGGAGGAGGAAGCTGGTAGGAAGGTGAAGCGAGAACTGGGTGTTCAGGACTGCTTTCCCATTCCCACATCTCACGGTGAGGCTCAGGCCCGTGGAGCTCCACACTACTATACAGCTGAACTTCCGCCCAGCAGCCTGCCTGAGGCTGCACCTTTTACTGTGGGGGACAACCACACCTACAATGGCTACTGGAACAGCCCTCTGGACCCCAGGAAGAACTACCTCATCTACTTCCAGGCCATGAGCAACTTTAGAGGCGTAAGTGTCAGAAACTAGCACTGTGTCTCATTCCGCTCTCAGTATATACTAAAGTATACTTCAGTTGTTACATGTATGTTAAGGGAATGCGTATATTTCATCATTAGAACAGTATGCACTAGGGGTGTAACGGTACACAAACATGACGGTTCACTATGTACCTCGGTTTTGATGTCACGGTTCGGTACAATTTTGGTACAGCAGGGGGAAAAACTAAACACATTTTTTATTAAACAGTAAGAAATTCCTCTTTCTTTAAATAAACTCCGTTATAATTCAAACTTTCTTATGGATAAAAATCTACCTCGGCTTATGCTCTAGTGAGCCCTTTTACATTAGGCCTAAGGTTCAAGTTAACAACAGAGCCCAAACTTAAATTTAATTACTATTTATTTTTAAATACTACAAGCAACACATCTTTTTGTGTTTGGTTTTCTGCATCTTAAACATGAATGTAATCTTTTTTTTTTTTTCATGGAAATTTGACAGATTTTATACATTGCTCTGAAACTATATTTTGACACACTCCTTTAGATTGTTTGCAGTCTGCACAGCGGGAGGTAAAGTGCAAAACCAGGGACCTAGAATAAATAGTGAGAATCACCTGCAGCTAGTAAATCTTCAATTAGCTGGATGTATAAAAACGTTATATCTTTGCTCGTTCTTATGGGATGTTGTTTTTCTCCCCCTCTCCTACTCAGTTGGGTTTTTTGGAGGCCTTTAAGGGAAATGCCTCTGTTGACCTATAGTACAGACACAAACTCCCTCCCCACCAAACCCCTCAGGGCTTCTCACGCTTTACAGACTGAAATGCACCTGTCAGCCAAGCCATTGTGACTCCACCTCCCCCTCGGGGTTCTCTCTACTTGAAACCGTACGTCTTGGAAACTGATCGCACAGCTCAGTCTCCTTTGGGCACTGCTGATTTACTTGACCGACCTTTAGCTAAATATTCATTTTTATTCAGCTATATTTTATGCTGCAATAACTGCCGTAAAGGCTGACAGTCTAAACTAAAGAGAGCATAGCTCAGGAGACTGAGCTTGCATTTAGCACTCTCCTGTTACCGATTTAAACAGTTCTGTTTTTTTTTTTTTAAATCTTGACTGCATATAAACAATGCTAATATACTTTGCTTTGTCTCATGGCCAACTTTATGGCTGTAAGTGGTTTTCAAAGCTTCTGGCAGCAACACAAGAAAGAAAGCCCTCTGCTGCATTTTTGGCCATTATTCTGACAATTAGCCATTAGAGAGCTGTGAATGTTGTCAGGGCTTCATGTGATTACTTTCAGTGATAAATATATATAAAGATGCTCTTAAAAGGTCTTTGATTCTCAGCTGTTTACAAAGAGCCGTTTTTCTTCCTTTCTCTGCTCTTTGTTTACTTTTATGTCCTCCGCTTCCTTAACAGTCCTTATAGGCAAAATAAAAAGACTGTAGCTGTCAGACGCTCTCTTTCACTCATACACACAGAAAAACTGTGATGTGCAATTTCTTTTATTTTTTTTAATGGCACTGAACCTTGTAGGACTGACCAGACACTTTCAAAGTGACTTCTCTCTAATTGGCATCTCTGTTTTATCAAGATGGGAGGCAAGAACTGATATTTCTCACCAAAATATGTTGAGCTGAAATTACCCCCTAAAAAATAAAGAGAAATAAAAAAGAAATGTAAATATAATAATTCATATCTAATTTATTATATATATATATATATATATATATATATATATATATATATGTGTGTGTGTGTGTATGTACATAAATATGTATTACACATTATTTATTTTCAATTATTAATAAATAGACTAATCAATTATTAATAAATATATTTTAAAAAAATTGTATTGTGAAATTTTCATGAAAATTCATCTTTCTTCAAATGCATTTTTCCATCAGATTTTCGTCGTCTTTTTCTTTTTGGTTCCTACTTTCAGTGGTATTTATCATTACTTTAAATCAGTATTTATTTTCACTTTACATACTTATACTGTAATTCATTGTTTTCTTTCAGCATAAAGGCGCTAGAACTTATACTGCCATGATCTAACCTAGATTTATTTGTTTCACATTACAGTAGCAAAATTGATTTGAGAGTCTTCATTTCCTGAGGAAAAATAACATTAATTCTTATGTTTCTCCTTTTTCCCTCTTTCTTTTTCTTGCATGCCTCCTACTCTGAACCAAGTAGGAGCTTTCTAATAAGTTCCTTTCCCACGCCTCCCTTGGCGTGTTATATTTATAGTGCTCATAATTCATTTACTTAGCTTAAGTTTGCTGACAGATCCCCTTTTGCAGTGTTTGCCATGACCGTTCCCACAAATTTGATTAAATAGAGCAGGGAAGCGTAAAGCTTTGTGTCTGCATCTGTCTGATCAAAGCCCACTGGCTGTCTCTCGCCTGTCATTCGGGGTCAGTCTTTTCTTACACGCATGGTGAGCTATGACTTGTTATGATGTGACATCTAGGACCGGCTCTGTGCTTGGAGAAAACAGGCTGTGTTTGCTAGGGGTGTGCCATGTCATACCGTCCACGATAATACCGGTATAAATTTTTACATGATAAAAAAGTGTTATATCGCGATATCAGTGATATAGCAACGCAATGACGTATGGCGGATATACGTTCCCTAGTGCGCACAACAACAACACCACAAACCCAATAGGTGTGTTCAACTTGAAGCAGCACTGCGCAGACTGATCATGTATGATATCAAATTATTGCGAGAGTGGTTCTAGAGCATATTCGATCCTTCAAAAATAGGCGAGGCTCATATATTTAGCGAAGCGGCGCTAGGGGGGCCCTGGCGATTTCAACTGACTGCCCGAGGCCAGCATAAAAAGACGGCCTGTACATCATCACGAAAACGTATCAATTGCACGTGTTTTAAGTCTTGCCAATTTAAACATTCAAAACAGTTTAAGGCATTCAAACACAAGACATGGAAAAACTCAACTGAGAGTTCGCGCACCGAGTTTGGTGCACACACGGAGAGCCACACAAACACCAAACCGAGCTCTTCTTCGCTTCCTCCCGTGCCTGAACAAACAAATACACCTCGCCATTCAGCACCTGCACGCTGTTCTGTGCGTACAGTATGCATGCAGAGAGCCACGTCTATAGCCCTTAAACACCGAATTGAGTTTTGTCTCTTCTTGCTCTTGAAACGACAAATACATACAAAATTGTCACAATACCTGTCTTTGCGAGTGTCCTCGAAAAAATGGTCGGTTATGTCTTAAGTGAAAGTAAACAGTTGAGAAAGAAATGGAATGCGTATCATTATATTGGATGTATTATCTCTTAAAGTGACCGCATCTAATTTGCTGTCAGTGTCCTTAATGTTAATCCAAGAAATTAAATAGGAGAAAATCACTCACTGCTCTTTACTGAATTACTTTGTAGTTTTAACAGGAATTAATCTATATTTAATTTATACAGTGAAGACTATGCAATGCTATTTACATTTGATTATTCAGTTTCGGTACCTGGACACTACTACTAACTTGAAAAAACTTAAAGGGGTCATATGATGTTTTTTTAAAGATCATTATTTTGTGTATTTGGTGTAACAGAATATGTTGACATGCTTTAATGTTCAAAAAACACATAATTTTTCAAATACTGTACATTATTGTAGGTCCTCTATGCCCCGCCTCTCTCAAATGTTTTGTTTTCTACAAAGTCCCTCCTTCCGACAAGCGCGGTCTGCTCTGATTGGCCAGATGAGCCAGTGCATTGTGATTGGCTGAACACCGCAAGCACTCGTCGGAAATTTAACGCCCCTTACCATAATCGCGAGCTTCATCTTTCAAAATAAATGTAAAGACAGATCGCATCATATGACCCCTTTAAACATTGTTTAATTTTTATATTTGTTTATTTGTGCTATTTACACAATTTCAAACAGGGCCCACTGGTACAACCTGCACTGGAGCCCCGCAAACCCCAGCTACGGCCCTGTACACCGATCCTTCAAGTCGAACACACAGCTGCTGCTGCTGCCTCCTTATGACAATAGATTTGCACTTCAAATTAGATAGTCTGTCATCGATGACAGTAGCTCATTGGAAAAGGATGGAAAATGCCCTTTATTTTGTTTGCACTAATAAATGCTGCTGCCTGCCAGCTGCAATCACCAATAAAACGTTGATCCATGTTTTATTTTCTATATCGTCATAAATATCGTAATCGAAAATATTCTTGAAATATCGTGATATAATTTTGAGGCAATATCGCCCACCCCTAGTGTTTGCTTTATCCCTGTGATATGCTCTCATGGGATAGTGTGTATTGGGAGCCATGGCACACTTGCATCTCAATGATGGCTGCTGGAACAGATAAAGATGAGTAAAAGCCTGGATTGGCCTACATGACATTTTTAAGCGTGTGGATGTTTTAGGGGGGGCTAAAATATCCATGCGTGTCCCTCTTCCCTCTCTTGAAACATCAGTGCGAGTCCGTCTCTACATTTTTTCTACCGCTCTCCCTTTTGCTTTTGTATGTTTTCTGAGATGATTTAGGGTTATGACAGGCTTTAGTAGCCAAGGCAGTTTGGAATGGATTTTCAATTTAAAAAAGCAGTTCAGCTGCAGTTTGAGCAGAGGCCTCTCACTCCTTTTCTGGATGGGAAGATTTGCATAATTGTTCCATAATGCCCGAATTAGCATCTGTAAATCTTAATTTGATAATGCATCTTCTTGTCGAGGTGGCAGGCCAGAATTGGATTATGGGCTTGGATCTCATTAGTGCTATTTGACAGAGGTCGTTTTCATAACACCAGTATGACATCAACTGCTATTTGGAACAAATTAATTCCTTTTTATAATTCTCTCCTGGTTGGAAGTCATCCCCCCTGCCTCTCTTGTCCTCTGCTGCCATTTTCTGTACATTAAAGGCTTATATCTTATCGCCACATTGGAAAAGTACACACACAAGTACGGTAGGTGAGTGAGACAAGGTGCTGTTTTTAAATGTATTTTTACTCTTTTACTGGCATTCATGCTGTTGTTAAATCAGCAAAAGTCAGTGTGAGCCCATTTGACTTCTCATCAGGTATCTGAAAGTCTTATTTCTGTCGTTTGACTGTTTCCCACAGCGTGACACTGCATCTCTGTTCTCTTTTTTCACAGGAAACAAGGATAAACTGCATCCGCATCGCCCGTAAAGGTGAGTTATTCAATGCTGATGCTATAGAATGTTCTTTGTAGAAAATACTATGCAGTTTTGTGCGAATTTTTTTTTGAAAGACAGAGTGAGGTGAATTGACCTATGCAGGGTCGAAATCAACGTACTCACGATTTGTATGAATTTAGAAAATGTACAGACTATAAATGTTTCTTACCAGCCATCAAACTGTTTTTTATATTAAAAAAATAAACAATAACTTTTGTAATTATGATTGTGAGTAATTATGAGTGGGATTTTAAAATATGTATTTTTGTCTTTTTGACAATGGGGTTACATTCAGATTTCATTCTGAGGGTCAGTGAAAGATGGAAAATGGTTGCAACAGATTTATTTTCTTTTTCTTTTAATTATGATATTACCCAATTAAAATTAAGTGAATGTAAAGAGTTTTTAAACAAGTTAAAGTACGATAGAGTGGCCACAAACAATAAAACATAAAAATTGCAGTGGATTGGATTGGATGAATGTTGTTATTCCGACTGCACAAGTGTAGGTTTTTCAGATTATTTGCTATTCACTTATTCACAATGTACATGCCTGAGGGCCACAACTCTTCCAAGATGCATTCTAGCTCCAGATCCCACAGGAACTAATTGTGCGTTCAAGTCATGTCGGATAGATCATATTTACGAGTTGAACGCACATGAACGCCACCACAAAGTCGTTATTACGAGTGGGGAAACTCTAAATTTTCTTTAAGCCCCGAGTATCCGAGTTGGGGGCGTGTCAGTGAGAAACATGATAGAATCGACGGTAATTTTTTGTTTAAATTGATAGTTTAGTGGGTTGTCAGTGACAAGTAGGCTACTGTAGAACTGCATGTCTGACAGAGGGAGACAGAGAGATTGCCAAAGTAAAACATAAATCACAATACTTATAGGTATTAAGCAGTGACATTGTCAGGATTTTTATGTACAAAAAATAAGCTTTTTGAATGTGGCAGGATTGTAATATAACAATAAATAACAAGTTTTTATGCGATACAGATTAAAGTGGCTTCATAAATTACTTTTTAAAAATATTAAAAACACACCTGATGCGAATTCTTTGCTCTTCATTTTCTATAAGCAGAGTTAACAGACCCTGTTGTATTTTCTTGTAATTTATTAAAAGAAGGTACACCGCCATCTTGTGCCGACTAAACTGACTTGAATGCACCTGACGTCGTAATTACGACTTGTCAGCTCGAAAGTACGAACGTCCCAGGAGGACTTGAACGCAGCATAACAGTTTGCTGCAGGCGGATGGTGCGTCAGTGTCGATTTTAGCATCAGAGACATCAAAAGGGGTGGAGATAGACCACTTGAATGGGAGAAATTGTAACGCTAAATAAGGCAGATTTAGTCCTGCTTTAAAGTTAAACAAGTCTGTTGCCTTTATTGATAGAACAATTGGAGCAGCTGTAGGAAGCCCTGCTTTAAAATAACAAAGGCCAATCACTTGATTGTTTACTCTAGAATGTGTATGTTCATTAGCAGGACTAGCCTGAAAATTGTTTTAATTTCATGATTTGAACTAAGTTTATTTAGACATTGTTGTCAAATTGTTATTAAAACTTTACCTTCACAGATTTGGGCCACATTCTCACAGCAGCAGAGTACGGTTGTCACTCCTAGATGAGGGATTTGTTGTGTTTTAGAGATGAAGGAAATGTCAGTAAACTTAGATATTGGCATGTACCTGTACCAGTACCTTTCATGTTTTTCTAAAAAAAAAAAATTCTTACAGTGTATAACCAAACTCACACTGTTAAATTTTCAGGACTTACTCATTTTCGGGAAACCCGTGGTGTGTGAACGGAAATTGGATTGGACAATTAGTCTATAATTTCATACAATGCGAGAGAGCCACTCTGAGCTTTACATAAGTGTGTCTGTAAAGTGTTTCAGGTTTCATGTGTGATTTTGGTAGCTTACAAAGATGCAGATATGAGATGCATGCCATCTGAATGTTTTCTCCCATCAGTTTTGCTCCACTGTCTACTATAAAAGCTTCTGGAGGTTAGTTAAGATTTGATGGATGAACTCACAATTGGACTTTTGTCATTTCAAAAGTGAGAATACTTTAAAGCTTTGTTTATCTCACCATCTTTGAGATTGTTATGTTTAGAGGTGATGGTCACGAATAGAATACAGGCTTTACGTCCGTTGCATGCTCATTCAAGCTGCTATTTCAAACTGCTCTGTGAACAGGATATCATGAGACTTACACCTGTAAGTAAATTCAGCTGTCAATCCCAAACACTGACAGTGTGAATGTAGCCTCAGAGATTTCAGTGTTTCAACATTCAAGTAATGACCGAGGGACACTGCTAGGCCAGGTTTTGATATCAAAGTGGTTCCCCTCTTCCAGGTCAGTAGTCCAGCTCTGTGGTCATTGCTCAAACCTCTCAGAGCTGTACCACTGAGAAACACTTCATAATGGTTCACTAGCTAATCTTACACGTGCACGTTTTCCCCCAAGAGCTCAGATTTCCGACACAAGTTTCAAGCATCTGTGGATTCCCTAAAGGGCAAAGTAAAGTGTACAGCTTTGGGATGTGTATTGGTTTACAGTGAAATTTTGTGTGTAGACACACACAGATTTGTTTCCCTCATACACCCCCCTTCCCCTTCCCCTAAGGGGAGGTCCCTTTTCTCTTCTGGAGACAAGGGCACTAACGGAGAACAGGTCACTCTTTCATGTTTTGGTTGCTTGCAGTAGGGGAGTGTACTATATCAAAGCAGATTTGTCTGAGGCAGGCAGTCTCGCGCAGACACGCAGCAGCACGCGGGCAGAGAGGGAGATCAATTTTCGGGTCCCTGTCCGGTCAGGAGAAAGACCTTCACATCAAACACCACTGATGGAGTCACCTGTGCCTGTCAATACATGCTACCACCTGTCAGGCCCATCAGAGAAATATGAAAAGGTTCGGGAAGCATAGATTCCTGTCAAGGCAACAAGAAAGAATCACACTCCCTTCTATCGAACACCATCAGGGATCAGTGTGGGCAGGATGGTATTGTAGTCTTCAGCATTTGTCGTTAGTGAGCACAGCCTCCCAGTTAAATCGACCTGGCATTTATTTGATACTGAGTAATGAAGGTGACGGCTAGCCTTCCGAGCATGAAGCCAAGAGGCGCAGTGGACATTTTAGGCCAGTTTTGTCATCCCATCTGCTCAGTGGGCACAGACAGACACACATTTAGGATGTGGGCTCACACGCCAACATATTGATGAACAAAATGTAGCTCTCTCGACTTCCTCAACAGGAATGAACGATTAAACAAATTAACAAACAGAAGGACAGGAAACTACATTTCACTACATTTACTTCTTGTATTAGGATCTCTCATAAAGGGTCTATATAATAAAAAGGAATCCAGCTTGTCAAGAAAATCCATAATTGAGGTTGTTGCTTTTGATTGGCCATGTATCAACAGTCAAGGTCCAGAAGAAAATTGACACCCTGATTTGCTCGAAACGCAACCGTAGTCTTACAAAACTAAGCTGCCAAGATTCCCATTTCATTGCACAAGTGACAGTTTAATTAACAGTCCCTTGGCAATCTTCACAGAACAATAGACTTTCGTTGTAACTCCAAGTGCTAATTTCCACTTTTGGTGTGCTCAGCAGGTGCTCACATTAATCTTGAAACAAATTTCATGCCTGTGTTGGGCTTAATTGATATTCTGAAAGGAAGTTCAGCACAACGATAAAAATCTGATCAGGTTTGCATCAAACTTTAATGGATGTTTTTCCATCTATATTTCATGCAATGAATACCTCATTAAGAACTTGTGATGTAGCTGTTATTGTGAAGATTATGCATGAACTTGCATGTCTTATATTTGGAATGTTGAACTTGAATGTTACGGTAGAGCTATTATGTTGGCACAATATCCTACACCAAGTCTTTGTTTTGTTTAACAGTAAAAAAAAATATCTGAGCATCCTTAAAACAAGATAATTTCACATGAGAAGCAATGCATTTTGTGTTTTAAATTATTCCATTGGCTGGCCTTAAAAAAATATTTACTGAGGTTTATTTTTTACAAAGTTAAAAAAATGATTACTGTATATAGCAAGATGAAATGCACTTAACATCCAGGATAAATTCTCTCCAAACAAATCTAATGTGATTTTGTATATATGTGTGTATATATATATATATATATATATATATATATCGTATTAATTTAATTTAATTGTAGTTCAAAATGTATTTGCAAATCAATGATTTCTGCTTTTTTCACTTAAATTTTCCTGTTTCACCATTTTTGGAAACAAGATTTGTTTTTATAGAGCATTTAATTGTAGATGTAATAAATCTAGATCAGATCCATTCACTGTTGACATCTAAAGAATGATGTTTTCTCTCCAAGCACTTTGGTCCAATGAAAAAAAGAAAAGAAAATTCTTTGATTTACTCAATCTCATATAGTTACAAACCTGTATAACTTTCTTGTTTTCCATGAAGTTACTCTGAATGGGTACCTTTAAGCTTAAAAAAGACTCAGAAATATATCATAGAAGTAGTCCATTATTAGTAGTAGTCTAATCCTTATGCAATATATTCCAAGTGTTTGGAAGCTATACAGTAGCGTTGTTAGAGGAACAGACCGAAATTTTTATTTTTTGTAATTATATGCATGCATACACTCAGATGCCATACTATAACTCCAGTCAATGGAAAAAATGCAAAAAAAACAAATCTCTTCAGTTTTCAGAGGAATTTCTACGCCATTCTGGGAAGTTTTGAAACTGCCTTTGGCTGTTGAGGGAGCAGAGAGCACCGTGGCAAAATCTCTTTCTTGCTGCCCCACATCCCTCCACATGCTTATGACTTATTTTTAGCCTTGGCCTTGCATGGAGCCCTAAAGCAGACCTTTTTCCTCAGGCCTTGGCTCACACTCTTTTTCATAGAGCCCCGTAACTTTCAGGCCACTGAGACCTTAAGGAAGCGCTAACACTAGGCAGAGTAAGATGATCTCTAGTCCCTCTTGAACAAGATGTAGGACTCCCATTATGGATTTGACTAAGCAGACATGGCCTCATTGGCAAATAACCCGTTATTAGTTTAAATAGCCATTTGCTGGTTTCCTGGAGCCATGTCACTGGTTGTTTCATGCGATTATCAGGGTTTTTTCCACTCTTTTCAGTGAGTTCTAAATTGTTGTGGCAACGCACCTGCTTGCCTTTGCCAAATCAATGAATAGTGTAACAGCTGAATGTCTGTCTCAAGGAAAATGTCTGCTTGATTATGTGTCATGGACCACTTGTTTATAAATTATCTTAATGTGTCTCGCATAATTCCTCCTGCAGTTTTAATATATGTTAGCATAGAACATTATATTTCAGATTTATTTGAATTACCTAACACATACTGTGGTATGTAATATTTAAATACATAAGAATTTATATATTAAAAAAATAAATAATAATACATATATGAAGCGTTCAGATGCAAAAGCCTCTAAGTGCCATCTGAAATTTTCTTCTAAAATTAGCTTTTTTTTTTCAAGCTCCTGTGATTACGTTCAGTTATTTTACTTTAATGGCAATGAGAAGAACAACTTAGGGTTTAATATTTTATCTTTAATCATTATAGTTGGATTAGGATTTGCCACACAACAATGTTTCTGTGAAAAAAGCAGAACATACAGATTTCCATTAATGTTCACACATACTCATAAAAAAAAAAAAACATGCAAAACATCCCCATTACAAGCATGGGTGTGAAAGAGTATAAATAGCCCAGCTGCTGCGTGTCCAGGTTAGGGCAATTTGCCTCAGGCTCCACTGGATATGCACACTTTCTCTTTACTCTCTCTCTTGGATCACACAGTCTCATTTTGTGGTGTGACAGAGTCATACTATCCCCAGGAGCCTCCGATTGTGAAATGACCCCTGCCCACATGCTGTCAATGGAGACAGGTGCCGTGGATAAATAGCTGACCGGGTGCAGTTGGCACTGGCTCCACAGAGAAGGCGTGCAGTCTGCGTGGTACAGTAGAGAAACAGCTCATGATGAGCAATTGAAGGAGCCCTCAGGATTGCCAGATCTTTTATTTCTTTCACCTTGGCTCATGACTGCATTTTGGGTTTTTCAGGACTAGATTGTAGATGCTTTTCTCGCTTGCTTTCTCAGATTGTCAATTTTGTCTTGTGCCTCTATCAGTGAATGGCCATAGGTCTCCCTCTGCTTTTCAATTTGAATATCTGTTTATTTCTGCTAAACCTGCTGAACAATCCAGCTAAAGTCAGCTTGTTTTAAATTGTTGCTATCTTAGAATTAGACTTAGTCAGGTTAGAATAAGTACACCACTAACGTTCAACACACAACACACAATAACGTTCTGTTTATTATAAGTGTGCACTGCAGTTCTATTGTCTGTCGCTTTAAATGCTCAAGCAGGTGGATTCTGATTGGCTGTCAATGTTTTGGCATTCATCAGCTAGAAAAAAATATTGTTTCTCTGTGTTGTTATCGTTACAGTTGTGGTGTCGACTTTCCTACTTTCATAGAATTAGAACGGCGATTAAAACTTTATAGTTATAGTTATCATCATAGGTGTGAATGGGCCTTTAGTGTTGAGATCATAATTAACATGTTCCTTAATCTAGTATAAACTGTTCTTTTCCATCAGGCTTCATTTGAATCTTTTTCCTCTCCTAAGTACTTTGGATTTGTGTGTTTGTGTATTGTTTGCTGGTTAATATGTTAATTCTTGCTGGTTGCTATGTTTATATATAATTGCTGGTGTTCTCAAATGTTACGTATGTTTGTGTGTTCTTCAGCCGCCTGTAAAGACCATCAGCGAGCTCTCGAGGTCACGCAGCGCTCAGAGGAGATGGGACTCATCCTAGGAGTGTGCGCTGGTGGACTGGTGGTCCTGATATTGCTACTGGGGGCCATTATCATAATCATTAAAAAAGGGTGAGTTCTTCTGGTCAGAATAAAAACATGAGAGCCAAAGCATGCTTTGCTTTAAATCATGAATGTAAAGCAAATGTATTTAGACATTTAAGTCACACTTATAAGTGTAGCATTATTATTATAATAATATATATATTTTTTGATATATTTATATTTTGTATTATCTTTAAAATAAAAAATTATATTATATTTCAATCTATTATATTTTATTATGTGCAGTGACATTTGTGCATTTTAACATGTGACTTAAGTGTCCAAAAACTTTTTGGAGCCACTGAATGTGCTTCAAAACAAAGAACTGCTTCAAAATTATGCTGACACTTATAAGTCTGTCGGCCATTTTCAAATATATCTTGTGAAAGTACTTTTTAAATTAGACTTACTGTAATCTGTTCCTGAGAGACCGGGCTATTGTGCGTTCAGCTATGACTAACTTAAACCTACCCATTGTGGTTTATGACTTATTCGGCTCAGTCAATAGGCACCCAGGTGTTCTGCGCTGCATTCTCACATGCATCGGCAGAGGTTTTCATCTTCTGAGATTATCTGAGTGTGAAATATTTAATTAAAGAGAAATGCAATTCAATTACTCACTTAATTAGGCCCTGCCCGCTGCCGCCCTGATCCAGAAATGAGCAAATAATTGGGATGGAAAAAGTATGCTTTCAGAGATAATTAACCCACGGTTCTCAAAAGGTCATCAGATCCAGTGGCAAATGAGAGACACAAGCCTCTCGTTCCTCAAACGGCACCAATCGCTGAAGATGAATCTCCGCAATGGTCATCTCATAGATTCATCTTCAACAACAGATACAGACCATTCACCATCTGAATTCCTCTCATGCATGAATTATGATTCCCTAAAGGCTACTGTTTTAGACGTTTGTCTGCTTGTCTGATGGTAGCTGGTTTTAGATGGTTTATTGCTGGTTTTGGGGATGCACAGATATTAAAATGATGGCCAATACGACAGTTGCTCGTATTGCTGTTTTTTAAAGAAAATTGGTCCCACTTTATATTAAGTGGTCCTAATAACGGTGTACTTACATAGTAACTAGATGTGTATGTAGTATGTAACCACAGTGTAAGGACACATTGGTACATAGTATCTACAGCTGTAATATTTCTCTAGCTACACACATGTAACAACCCTCAGAATGGTTTGTGTAAGTACAAATGTGTAACAGGAATTATATAACTACATTTTGTAACAACAATATGTATAAGAGTAATTGGAACCATTTGATCCAGGGGGTGGAGATGGGTAGGTTTAGGGATATGTAAAATGGGAGGAGTTGGATCTCGAGTTGGTGGAGTTGATGCACCACTGTAATACCAGTGTACTTGCATGGTAACTCCTCAGGAACTGTCCACTTAATATAAAGTGTAACATTCTGGACACCAACCACAATTTATATGTAAAGCCTAACTTACTGGCCGCTGCTGTGTAACATCAGAGTAATTACATGGTAAATCTAATATAAAGTGTAACACTTTCTTTACCAAAAAGTGTTGTTACCAATGTCCTGTTACACATTTGTACTTACACATACCATTCAGTGGGTTGTTACATATGTGTAGTTACACAAACATTAGAGCTGTAGATACTATGTACCAATGTGTACTTTCACTGTGGTTACATACTACGTACACATCTAGTTACTATGTAAGTACACAGGTATTAGGACCACTTAATATAAAGCGGGACCGAAAATTCATTAAAGGTCCCCTGAAATGCTTAGAAACATGTAGTGTTACTCTATGTATTGACGTCATTTTAACTGAAACAGGAAGACAGGGCGGGACATATCAAGCAGTCCCGCCCCTTTTTAAAATAGCCAATAGCGTTTGTTTATATCACAGCTTGGGCTAGAGCCGTTGAGCTCCGTAAAGCCGCATTTGACAGGGTATGCCAGCCACAATCTCATCCATATTGCTATAAAATATAGCATTCTGTGTAGAATTCAAATAGCTCCGATACATTTTGTGGTCTGCGCCGACTCGTTCATGTGATCCGCTCTGTGCTATCGTGTCTCTGGACCGGAGCAGAGCGTGTGTGTGGTGCGGTGGTTAGCCAGACACAGCGCGAAACCAGACTTCTTTTTTTCCTCAATGGAAAGCATATTTACACTGTTTGAATCGTTCCCTGTCCCCTATATAGTGCACTACGTGCCATTCACTGTACAGAAAATACTAATTCTGTGGACAAGTGACCGATCTCAGCCCCGCGGCTTCAGCGTCTATTTTATAGTGTAGGGGGCAGGCGCTTCGGATTCTAGAGAACATTTGATTGGACAGAAAGTTTGATGAGAAGCTGAAGTACGATGTGACGTCAAAACAATCGTTGAGCCGTTTTGGTGGAAGTGACGAACTGCAAGCTTTGAATGCTTATATCTTCTAAATGCGAATTTTGTCACTGTTTTGGAACAGATTGCCTTATAGATAACCTTAAGACTAACATATTGATACTAACACCCAAAAAACTTTAATTTTGATTTCATGGGGACTTTAAATAAAAATCTACTTTACTGTTTTGTCTAAAAATAATTGAAAATCTCCACCAAAACAAATGTGACACCAATATATCACACATCACTAGCTAGTTTTAATGGTTGACCTGGTGAACTTTCTTGTTCAACCTGGTTGGATCTGATAGGATCTGATCTGAGGGGATCCATCTTGTAACCAGCTACCAAAAGCAAACCAGCTTGACCACCTTTGGCTACTTTGTTCTGGTACTATATTTCTAGGTCAAATATTATGGCCAATTTGTTTGCATTTGAGCATTTTAGTTATCAGCACATACCTCTTCAGCCTCTCTCTTTCATTTTCTGACCACTGGAAAAAAAAAAGTGCCGCGAAACCTCAGCGCAGTCATTTAGCCGGAGATAAAGTGTCACAGGAACGTGCCTACTTCAGCTAGCGATGGGAGCCCTTCCTGCTGAAATGGAAAGAAATATACCAGGCCTTTGTGTAAAACAGAAAATTTAAGCCATTTAACCCAAATGCACCCCAAAATTGAGTTGACGTTTGTAATACTAATGCAGATGGGAGTGCTCTCCAAGCGTTTCATTGGACAGTTTAGCAGATATTGGGTTAGATTGCGCTGCTGAATTGCTGTGAAGGCACGACTGCGGAGAGCGAATATGAAAGTCCCTCTCAGCAGGCCACTTTGTTGAACTCGTTAAAAGCAACATGATGACGTATTTGATTAGGCCGCCATTTCCCACTCTGGCTGAGGCTTTGTGCATATCTGCATGTGTCCCATTACTCGCGTGGCAAATGCAAGCTGCTGACGGCTTGCCATTTTTCACTCTAATCAGAGCTCTACCAGTGCTTGCATCTCATGTCCCTTCTTCTTCTTGTTCTCTTTTTTCCCGTTTTCTTCTTTTCCTCTATTTTTTTCTCTCTCTCTCCAGAAGGGATTACTACTCATACTCTTATTATCCGTAAGTGGCTTCTTCTCCATTGCACATCATCATTTCTCATGGCTTTTTTGTGCGCTTATTAGAGAGGGGACGGCAGCGGAGTGATGATCTTCTCTTTCTCTCTCACCAACTCCCCTAACTCGCCTCATCTCTCTCTCTCGTTTCCTTCACTTTCCATATCTCTACCTCCCCTTCTCCTCTCCTCGCCCTCTTCTCTCTGTCTCCTCAGTAGGAAGCCGGTGAACATGAATAAGACCCCCATTACGTACAGGCAGGAGAAGAGTAATATGATGGGCTCCATGGAGTGCAGTTTCACTGATCAGAGCACTCTGCAGGAGGACGAGAGGATGGCCTTGTCATTTATGGACACCCATACGTGCAGCACTCGCAGTAAGATGTGACAAGACACAAGCATACACACCTCAACTTGAACTTAAGCTTAATTGCTGACTTAAAAACGGAACTATGCGGTTTTATCATTTGGATTTAATTCTGGATTTTGCGTTGAACAGAAACTATATATAATCTGCTGTGTTAATGAAGCAATGCATGGGGAAAAAACTAATAACAGAGTAGCATGCACTTGTCTTGCTTTGTTTCAACTAATTTATTCCAGTTAAATGAACTTGCACATTGCATTACACAAACTGAAACAATGACTCCAGAGCTAATACTCCTGACAGATAACGAGGAGTGACAACTTCCACATCAACAACATTAGCATCCATATAACTGATTCAGGTCGCATTGCATGATGGGAACTCAAGTAGGTCTGAAGTTATGCAGAAATAGTTCACCCAAAAAATGATGTTTCTGTCATGATTTGCTCACCCTCATGTTGTTCCAAGCACATCAGACTTTCTTTCTTCCGTGAAACATAAAAGGAGAATTTGGATGAGGACTGTGGATGTCAAGCTACAAAATGACACAAGGAACCATGAAAGTATGCTAAAAGTCTTCTGAAGCCACATGATAGCTTTGTGGGAGAAACAGACAGATATTTAGTAATTCTTCACTGAGAATCTTGATTGTGTGAGTTCATAAGCGCGGTAATCATGTCCAGTTCAGAAAACAATCAATCATTTGAGTCAGATCTTTTCAGTGAAGTGGTTGATCCAGTTCACAGAGCCGGTCTGAATGATCCTGTTCTCGGATTTAAATCAATGATTCAATAATCCAGTCAGTCAGTGGTTAACAGTTCCCATTCAGTCAGTCACGTTCAACGTTACGTCAGTGACTGACGAATTGGGATCTCGCCCGAGAGCCCAATCACCTTCGAGTGTGAATAACAGCTTAAATTTAGTCTGTTCCTTAAACAAAGCATGCCTTAAAAACACAAAGCACCCAAGTCATTTTGACTGCTTGCATGATATTTTTATGCTATTTTCCCATTCATTTTAAAATCTAAAAAGCTCCAAAATAAACATTTTAAAAGCCTTGATATTTCACTGAAAAAGCAACTATTTCTCCTTCATGTGTTCGACATGAAAAAATATAGGGGTTCAAAACCACATGAAGGCATGTAAATGATGACAGAATTTAAATTTTTGGAGGAAACTGTTCTATAAAGTTCATTAGACTTAATCCAGCACTCTTACTTAATTTGTGATTAAACTGATGAAAGAAACTAGTTGTAAACTTTGAGTAGAAAAGGCAGAAAATAGAAACAAACAAACATATTGTACTGTTTAAAAATTCTTACATTTGTTTTCTCACACTCAGAGGTGCTAAAAGCGAGAGTATCAGGCGCTAACGGCAAAGAGTACAAATGAATAGATACAGACTGTGTCACGCACACAGTTAAAGTGAAGCTTAGGGACTTACTCGGTCACCTCCTGTTAATTTGTCCTCATTTGTAGGCAGTATGTAAGCTTCATCAAAGCCACAGTCCTTCTGTAATCACTCAGTCTTTCACAGCTCTAAATATAAGATGTAGTGCTGTTGATGTAGTACATTCTCATACCCATTTTCCTCTGACGTAAGACTGTAAATCCTAATATAAACATAAATACATGAAAAAGTAGAGTGAATGAATAGTATTCTTAAAAATGCATTTATGAACACATATTCGACAAACATAACCAGTTTATGAGATGCAAATTGACTCAGATCTGCACCAGAAGCTCATCCTTAAAGGCATCATGGTCGAGAAGAAATTAGAGCATGCAAAAAAGTTGAAAAATGCTAATAACATCCGATTCAAAGGTATCTAACTCTGCATGCACTGAATAGTTGATGTCTCAAAGAGAGAGATCTCTTGATCAAAATGAAGTTTTAATGGCACGTCTCCGAGCTGTCTTGCCACATTTTAAGAGTCTACTGCATGGAATATACTGTCTGGGTTTCTTCTTTCCTATTTCCGTTGAGAAATGAGTAGCAGACTGCTAATTTATTTGAATACACAGCCCTAGTCATGAATTTATAATTGCTCCCTGATCATATTTATGAATACCAATTATAAACACAGAAGATGAAGTGCCATAAGGGGATGATAATTCTCAGATTAACCCATACTTGTTTGGAGTTTTGTTATTCTTATAAAATGTTTATTGGTTATGAAACTTTTCTAAGATACCTGAGCTGCTTCAGGAATAGCTGTTTCCTATACTTTTATATCCTTATATGAAAGATATCATGCAAACATTTGATCTGTGCTTGTTCATTTTTACCAAGGTGATCCACGGAGCTCTATGAATGAGTCCAGCAGTCTGCTGGGCGGATCGCCTAGACGTCAGTGTGGCCGTAAAGGATCACCCTATCACACGGGTCAGCTTCACCCAGCAGTGCGTGTCGCTGACCTCCTACAACACATCAACCAGATGAAAACTGCAGAAGGTTACGGCTTTAAACAGGAGTACGAGGTAGGTTTTATTTTTTATTTTTATTTTTTTTACAGACATGTAAAGTGACTGATTTTTTTTTTGTGAGCAACATGTTGTAACTAACCAGCTTATTTTACTTTATTTGTGCAAAATAGTGTGTATGTCTTAATACAGTAGGAAATTGTAAGATAACAGTATATTTGCTACTCACTGCTTAACTTTGTCAAATCCAGCAACTAGTTTTTCCTCAGTAGCACTCATAGTAGCAGCCTGGGAACTCAAAACACTTTGTATCCTAGATGATGTACACTTGTTCGCTTGCTACCAAATTTTTTATAAACCCAGCTAATTGGATAGGAACTTTTGATTTCAGCCAGCTAGTGTTTTTTATTTTTGGGTGTGAATTATGAATCAAACTGTTCATGAATGGTCTGTCGGCGTGCCTATGTTGAGACTAGTCTTAAAGGGGTCATATGATGCGATTTAAATTTTTTCTTTCTCTTTGGAGTGTTACAAGCTCTTGGTGCATAAAGAAGATCTGTAAAGTTGCAAAGACTAAAGTCTCAAATCCAAAGAGATATTCTTTATAAAAGTTAAGAGTCAACCACTCCTATCTAAAATGGCTCGTTCTAACACACCCCCACATGTCTATGTCACGATGTGGGAAGATTTGCATAACGCCGCCCAAATGTTCACGCAAAGAAAGAAGGCGTAACTTTGATTCTCGCTGTAGTATTGCTGTTGCCGCCGCCGCCATGTCGTGAAGGCGCTGTGTGTTTCATTGTGAAAGCGAAACTACTTTGTTTGGCCTTCCAAAAGAGGACGATATCTTGATTCTCGCTGTAGTATTGCTGTTGCCGCCGCCGCCATGTCGTGAAGGCGCTGTGTGTTTCATTGTGAAAGCGAAACTACTTTGTTTGGCCTTCCAAAAGAAGACGATATCCGCTTCGTCATGCCTGGAGCTGATCCGTGCTGGTCGCTGAGGAAATACATCAACTTCACGCTGTGAATCACCAGATCGGCTTTGACCGTGGACAAAGCGGAGTCCAGCCCGGGGTCGCCACATGTGGTTGCCGCAAACTTCGTCGAATCTGCCGGCTGCACCGTTCTCAAACCCGCCCGCCTCCACTCACTCAAGCCGGCCTCCACTCACTCTAGCCCGCCGTGTGTTTCGTTGAGAAAGTGAAACTACTTTGTTTGGCCTTCCAAAAGAAGACGATATCCGCTTCGTCATGCCTGGAGCTGATCCGTGCTGGTCGCTGAGGAAATACATCAACTTCACGCTGTGAATCACCAGATCGGCTTTGACCGTGGACAAAGCGGAGTCCAGCCCGGGGTCGCCACATGTGGTTGCCGCAAACTTCGTCGAATCTGCCGGCTGCACCGTTCTCAAACCCGCCCGCCTCCACTCACTCAAGCCGGCCTCCACTCACTCTAGCCCGCCGTGTGTTTCGTTGAGAAAGTGAAACTACTTTGTTTGGTCTTTCAAATAAGGACACGACTAGAAATCAGTGGTTAAGTTGTATTTACAACACTGTTCCAGAACAGTTCAACCCAAATATTCAGATGTGTCCAGTGCATTTTATGGAGGATTGTTTCCTGATCCTGGAAGAGTAGACTACAATGCCGGCTGTTTTGACTCACAGACTGCAAGTACGTTTTTATATTTAAAGAATCTGCCACTGACGATTCAAACACGAGTTTTGAAATATTCTTGTTTAGCTGTTGTTTAATACTGATTTATTTATTTATTTATAAGCCAGCAGAAAATCAAGATATAGAGATATCAATAATAATAGTAGTGTTTCATTCATTTATATAGAGCTCAAGTTTGCTTTACAGTCATTGAGTTACAATACTGAGTTATTGAAGTAACTGCTCCTTGTAGGTGCACCTGTTGCTTAAATAGCTAAAAATGCTTAAATAGCAATTTAAGAGTTTAATTCAGAGGAAACCAGATCTATTGGCTATTTCGACTTTAGTAGTATATCTTGAAAAAAACATTCAAGCAAGATGTTTCAGTCATAATAATATAAATCTTTCAAAGCTGCTCACACAGATTTTCTGATTAAAGAAGTCAGAATATGCTTCGGCTTTAGTGCTGCTTACAATGCGGTCTATCTGGGAGCTGCCGTTACGTTAGTGGAAGGACCTGTCAGTGCGAACAGATGTCTGGCTGGGAGGTCTGCAAGCCTTGTCAAAACAGACCTCTGCATCGAATCCCCAACACACAAACACATTAATGCAAAGATGCATGTTTATGCACAAACACACATTCCAAACTTCTTATCATTTCTCAACAATATGACATCCTCACACTGTTGTCATGCCCTGCTGAAGTAAAGCTGCTCATTCCAGCTTGAGGTAGTCAGGATGGTTTTTGGAACATGGCAGCTTGTTACTAGCCCAAACCAATTTGACCTCAACCTAGTTTTGCATAGATATTTGACATAAGGTCTGGTTCACATTTCAACTTATTTTTATCTAGAACTGCTTACTTAGACTGGAAGACTTCAGCTTTTGTATGTCTTCTTAACTTATACTTTATTAAATTCAAAGATATGATGCCAACTATTTTACAGTCGTTGGTGGATTATAGCTTGTTAGATCAAGAAAGTGCTTTGAAGTTTTGTGTGCAATATGAACAGACAGTCGACAGGGTGCCGTCTTAGACTAACCTGATAGTCCAGCTGAACAACTATCTAGACCAGCTAAAACGTGTAAATCCACCATCTCAAAATTGGTTTTAGCTGAGTGTTCTAGCATGGTTCTGTGCTTAGGCAACATTTCCAATATGAAATCACTTCAGTAATGCTTCTACTGTTTATGTTGCATTTTATTGTTATAATTTAACCTGTCTTTAAACATGTTGTTGCAAGTGAGATTTAAATCTCTTTTACAAGAGAGATCAGGCCAAGAAAATTAGTAACCAGATCCAGGTGGCATCAAAAACACACAATAAATAAATATGAGTAGAAAATAAAAAAATCATTTATAGCAATTACAATCAAAGTTTTTTTTTTATTTAACAATAGTTCTAAACTCACTAAGAAAAGCCTTTATAATCTGTTAGGCTCAATTTGAGATTTAGCTTATAATCAGAGAGTCCTTGACAATAATAACATGTTAAGGCATTATTATTATTGCATTAGTTATATACTTTTAAAGTATTTATTAATAATTTGAATTGGCTTTTATTTTTAGAGTTTCAGTTTTCATTTTAAGTTTAGTCATTTTTTGTGGTTTTGTCATTTTTATTGTTTTTAATATTTTACTTTAGAAATACTTGAATATTTCTATGAAGGTTTATTAAAAATTTTTGTAGTTTTATTATTTTAGGGTCCTTATTTCAGTTTTCAATTTTGGTTTGTTTTTCAACTAATATTTATATTTTATTTCAGCTTTATTTCAATTACCGAAAATTTTTAACAGTTTTAGTTTTAGTTATCAATAACAAATCTAATGTAAAGTGATGAGTATATGTTATAAATGAGCAGTGTGCAGTGAACCTTGATGTATTGTACATTGTGTATCACAGTTGTGACTTGGCTAACTTTCAGAGCAGTAAGTTTGAGCTGTTCTTCACGGACAGGTTCGCATCACTTCCCTTATGGACTATAGAGGAGCAGTTATTGAGATGAAAGTAGAGGTCATACAGCCCTTCAGCATTACTGCACAAAGTGTGCACTACACTGCTGTCTCTTTTCCTCCCTCTATCCCTCCCTCTCTTCCTCCATGGCTAATTTTCTCTCCTCAGAGTGCGGCTCGAGCATCTCCTCTTGGCGCCGCATTCATGTGGACTGTTGACTCTCCTCTGTCTGTTGTTGTCCTCAGAGCTACGAGACAAAACATCCCTCCATATAATCAGAGCTCTGCCACTAGCCTGCCTCTCTGGAGCGAGGCAACTCATTAACCCCCCCAGTGTAAAACAGATTCAACTCAAAAATCAATACGCACTTTCCTGGACATAGTGACACTGTGTGTGTGTGTGTGTGTGGGTCAGTGTCTTTGTGCTTCATAAGCGGAAAAGAAACCGAGTTTGAGAGCACACAAATGTAACGGCAGGGTTTCATAAGCTTTATTTCCCCACGTGTGGGTCAGTGTCTTTGTGCTTCATAAGCGGAAAAGAAACCGAGTTTGAAAGCACACAAATGTAACGGCAGGGTTTCATAAGCTTTATTTCCCCACGGACCCCAAGTACAGTCCATTGATCAGTGCTTATTGACAGGATCTTTAGTTTAGATAGAGTGGAAAACAGGGAGTAGAGGTCTGTCCTACAAGCAAAAATGGGGGGTTTTGATGTGTTTTTGGCCTTCTGTATTAATTTCCTTAAATTACATATACATATCTAATATACTGTATATTCTTTTGCATATATGAATGATTTGTTTGTAAATGGTTTGTTTTATGTTTTGTTTCCTTAAAATAAATCAAGTGGCATCTTTCATGTAATATATATATATATATATAGCCTCTGTTCACATTTATATTTCAGTGAATGCTAGATTTGATAGTCGGATTGGGAGCATCTGAGAATTTAAAATAAGATGAGGATGCAAATCAATTCAGTTAGAAAATTGTTTGCTCTACCTGATGCTGTTCTTGTGATATTGAACATTCTGTTTTCCTTTACCCGGTGTCCACTGTGTAATTTAATAATTTCATCAATTTTCAGTAATATATGCAGTTGCAGATATTAAATGAAGTGTTCTCATAAAATGTTTGTCAAATTACCTCTTTTTGTGTTCAACAGAAGCATGAAATCATGTTTATCCTCCTTGAAAGTGGAATTGTATTAAATTTAGTCTAATTTGATATCACAAAAATACATTTATTTTGGTTGCAGAGTAATCCAGAACCTCTGGTCTAAATGCTATTTATGTCAGAATTTGTCTTTTAATAAGATGCATTTCAGACAAAGTTTAAGGATATCATGATTATCTCCCAGAACTAAAAAAAAAATGTGTTCTCTTGCTCTTTCTCTCCCTCTCTCTATATTCAATCATATATTTGTAGAGCTTCTTTGATGGCTGGGATATCAATAAGAAGAAGGATAAAACTAAGGGAAGGCACGACACCCTGATGGGTTGTGAGTTCATTTTTTCAGTCTTTGCATGCATATCATGATATCATGATCTAGTAATGCCTTTAGACATTCTCAGTTATATAGATTATTTAAACTTACTTCAGTTTCAAAATGTCTGATAATGTAAAGCTTTCATGTGTCTGAAAGTAAAAGGGGGAAATTCATTAACAATAAATGACACCAGCTGGTAGCATTGTTTATTTGCACATTCTGCTGATTCTGCTGTTTTAGCACCCAGAAATCATTTACATTTAGTCATTTAGCAGACGCTTTTATCCAAAGCGACTTACAATCAATCAGTCAAATCAAGTAACAGCTTTAACATACCAACAACATTAGTGTGGAATATAAGGCATTCCCTATAATAAACTTAATTTGTATAGAAAAATACTTTTTTATTGCACAAAAGTAATGTTACCGTAATGTACTGTATGTGTTTTTGTGTTTCAGATGACCGTCACAGGGTGAAATTGCACCCGCTGCTCGGTGATCCCAACTCCGACTATATCAACGCCAATTACATTGATGTAAGTCAGCAGTCACATGCTGTCTTCAGCCAGACTCACAAACATTCACACTGTTTCTGTTATTATGGGGCTCCCTTGGAGTTTATTTGATATTTGTGGACTCTCTCCCTTAGCCTTGCCGTACTGTATGTGGCATATCATCATATCAGTTTTGATAGAAAACTTTTTAGACCGCTAGCTGTCCTTTTTGTGGTGGGTGAAACTTGGTAGGTTTATTCCTGTGCTGGCGTGTCTGACCTCCCAAAGGATTTTAGAGCGTGGTCAGATGTGAAGCGTAGCTTACTGACATGTGTGGCAAAGTGTTTTAGGGTCATTTTGTGTCCGATTTCCCCTTTAATAAAGAGTCAGGTGGGCACTGATGGTCAGCCCTCTTTAAACCTACTATTCAATCCTACTCCTCTAATGGGACCCTCTCCACTTATTTGCTTAAACCAATAGTTCATTCAAAAATGAAAACTAATTGAAATAGTTGAATTTTCAAAATGATGATTAGAAAATGACTGAATTCTCATTTTTGCATAAACTATCCATTTAAAGAGAGTTTAAAACAAGATGCACACTCTAAAATCTTGCAATTTCTATTTGGACCGTTTTAGGGTCATTTTGTGTCCGATTTCCCCTTTAATAAAGAGTCAGGTGGGCACTGATGGTCAGCCCTCTTTAAACCTACTATTCAATCCTACTCCTCTAATGGGACCCTCTCCACTTATTTGCTTAAACCAATAGTTCATCCAAAAATGAAAACTAATTGAAATAGTTGAATTTTCAAAATGATGATTAGAAAATGACTGAATTCTCATTTTTGCATAAACTATCCATTTAAAGAGAGTTTAAAACAAGATGCACACTCTAAAATCTTGCAATTTCTATTTGGACCTTAGATACAGCAGGTGATTTGCTGAATTATGTAGTTTATTTTGAATGGAAGGCTCGAAGTATGTGAAGCATTGAGTGTTTCCAAAGAAATAGGAAGTGAAAGAATAGTCATGAATGAAGGCACATATATGTAACTATATTAAATCTGTAGTATGTATAGTATTTTGGCATTTTTTCCTCTACATGTCATGATTGGCCACAATATCAATTTATCTTCAAATACCTTGTAATTTTAGTGTTTTCAGTATGAACCAATATACAGGAGCAAAACATAGCATAGACCAATTTAACAAGAATTTTTGTTTTTTTCAAGAAGCACAAAAAAAGTCAAGAAAAGACCGATAATGAAAGGATGCTTCTTTTTACTGTTTCTGGTAAACTTGGCAGTAAGTAGAGGCTATTAGGGAACATATTAAAGTGAGTGCAACTGTTGTTTAATGTGTTTACTCCTTTTCATTGCTGTCCTTTCCTTTTGAATAGCTCTTGAATCAGCCTAATAAAGGAACTTGCAAGAAACTAGCTTACACAGGAGTAAATGGAGTAATTTAAAAGACAAGTGTGTATTTTTTTCAATGTTAAAATACTTTCCTAGCCTGAAAGCCATTTGTTTGTTGAGTTCTCTGAGAAGTGTAAAGGCACATTCTGTTGTTTGAACCAGCCCCACATAGCAACAGTGGAGTGAGTTTGGGGGTGGGGCTATCAGTTTGTCCAACCAATGGCAGAAGGAAGGAGTGTCCCGGAAGCCTGTTTGAAAGAAATTATTTTTCAATTCTGTTTGATGATGCTAAAGACACAAAAATTACACACTTCAGAATTTATATTTAGTGTGCAAAGATTTGCCCACCTGCACATCCAAAATATATGCCTCCATTTCAAGTGTTTGTCCCCTGGCGTAGAGCTTAGCTGGCTAACACAAGTCTCTCTCTTTCTTTCTTCTTCTAATTCTCTCTCTTTCTGTCTGTGATCTGTTAATCCTCTAGCTCTCTTCAGCCTCTCATTAACTAGAGTATGTCTTGTCTTTTTCTGCCCCCCTTCCCCACCTCTTCGACTCTTGGACCCTGTAGATTCGGATAAACAGGGAAGTAAGTACTTCACTGCTCTTTCTTTTCTTTCTCTCTGCTTTCTCCCCCCCCTCTGTTTGGATTACTTAAAGAAAAGTGGCTCTGTCACACAGATCTTCTTAATACTCTTCCCTAAATGTGGATGCATAAAAATTTCA
Organism: Sinocyclocheilus grahami; assembly: GCF_001515645.1. NCBI lineage: Eukaryota > Metazoa > Chordata > Actinopteri > Cypriniformes > Cyprinidae > Sinocyclocheilus > Sinocyclocheilus grahami. The sequence goes on from NW_015506293.1 coordinate 288,461, forward strand.
GCTTCCATCTGTTTGGTTTCTTATTTCTTACTGGTACCTAGTTTTCACAGTTTCAGGTTTTAAAAAAATATATTCTCTTCACCTTTTCATTTCCACTCTTTTTTAAAAATACAGGTGGAGAAAGGGGTCAAAGGTCAGGATGTTAGTCTTTGTGGTAGGATAGTTGCTGAAAAAACATCTGAACCAGCCTAAGGGGGTTTGTCGGTCTTAGCTGGTGTAAGGTTGTCTCTTAAGACCCCGATATACTTCAAACTAAGTTTGTTTTCTTTCTTCGTTTGGGGGCAAAAAGAAGTTCGAAAAGACTGAGCGACGGTATCCTGTTTCTTAACTTTCCAACACCCCCGTGCTGCTGGAGGCGGGGTGTAGATTAATGTAAACATGTGTTGCGACGCTCGCACGTATCCCCTGAACACAACAACGATGAAATGAAGAAGTGTAGGCAATCTAGGTGTGAGATGCGCCCCAATGGTCAGAATATTATAGACAAAAAAATAATGATTAGCAGCAGTTCAGAGTCAAGTATCATGTTTGCAATACAAAAGAACCATTCCATTTCCATAATCAGTCCTTTATGGGAAGTGTGAATGGCTCATAGTCTGAAAACTTAAAAAAATATGGAAAAAAATATTGGAGTCAGTTTGTTACTTTATTTTATTAGTGTTCATTTATTTTATTAAACTGGATAAATTGTTACACCTTTTTATATTTTATGGGGTGTCATGATTTACTTTTGATAAAAACAAAGGTTTATTATTGTATGTTCGTTTGGCATTTCATTTATTGTATACCCTTTAAATTTGCTTATTGAAAGAACAGCAGCAGCAGCAGCAGTATGGTGTAACATTTATTTGAAACACATGTATTTGGTACTTGCTACCTTATATCTTTACTCTTTCCTTTCATTCTTTTCATGGCTTTGGAAAACTTGTCTCGGATGTTTTTCTACGTCGCTTTTTGCATAACTCCTGGTCGTCGACACAAAGCTTCATTGCAATTTCTTTCTAGGAATTAAATGCTTTCTCTGAATCTTTAAAGTCTCTCCGCGAGCGGTCGTACAGGTGCGGATATATTTGTGCCAGCTCAGCTATTCGACACTCCAGTGTATTCATGTTGCTAGTGACTAGGAGATGTTGTTCTCCTGTCAGACCTCCGTGGAATGAGAAATGAACCGGGGGGGAAAAATCGCACGTCAAAGAAGGTGGAGTTTCAGAACACACCCACCGACTGCGTAATCGCCACGGACCAATGGAAGCTCAAAGGTGTTTAGGAGCCAAAACTAACTCACCCAGAAAGTTTGCTTTGGTCAGCTATTTCGAACTGCCTCAAAACGAACTTCGTTTCGGCCTGATTTTGTTCAAAATGACGTCATATCAGTTCGTTCTTCGATTCCGTTTGAAGTATATCGGGGCCTTTATCCTGTTCAAGCTGGTGCTCAGGTAAGAGGTCAGTCTCCCAGCCTGACCAGTTGAAAAGTGCCTAAAACCTCTTTAAAACCAGATTTTTTCCCCCCATCGAAGCTTTCTTCAGCAGTCTGTAAGACTGAATAAACTCAAAACGAACTTCGTTTCGGCCTGATTTTGTTCAAAATGCCGTCATATCAGTTCGTTCTTCGATTCCGTTTGAAGTATATCGGGGCCTTTATCCTGTTCAAGCTGGTGCTCAGGTAAGAGGTCAGTCTCCCAGCCTGACCAGTTGAAAAGTGTCTAAAACCTCTTTAAAACCAGATTTTTTTCCCCCCATCGAAGCTTTCTTCAGCAGTCTGTAAGACTGAATCCAACCCTTAAACTTACCAATCCATGAATTGTATACTAATTGTATTGAACTGCACCTCAACTTCAGCAGAATCAAACTTTGTGTTGTCCAACAGTGATTTTCTAAAGTTTGCACAAACTATAAGTAGAGTTACTAACAGGAAGTTTAAATTTGAAGAGAATAGACAGGCAGCGCATACGCCAATAGATTGCACCTTTAAAACTGAACAAAAAAAAGCAGGTTTGCTGGTCTTAGCTGAGTTTCGGGCACTTTTCTGCATGCTCAGACTGGAAGACCATCTGACTGAACAGCTAAACACCAACTTGACAGGCTGGGAGACTAACTAGACCAGATGAAACCAGCTAAGAGCAGCAAATTACCTGAAGCTTTCAGACATTTTTTTTTTCCAGCAGGACTCCGATTCTGGATGATGAATGTATGAAAAAGAGCAGGGTGACACTTCATAATAACTTTCATAAACAAAAATATCTAATCATTATACAACAGATTAGTAGTTGTGCATGATAAATAGATAGTAGTTGTTAAATATATCTTTAACCATGGTTGTCTTACTAATAAAAGCCAGATTTGGAGATCTATATAGTATGGTTTCCACCATGGGATAAAAACATACCTTTTATATAGGTGGACTTTCCCCTATAAGGGGTAGTCCTGACCTAATGGTTAGAGAGTCGGACTCGTAACCCAAAGGTTGCGGGTTCGAGTCTCGTACCGGCAGGGATTGTAGGTGGGGTGAGTGAATGTACAGCGCTCTCTCCCACCTTCAATACCACTGCCCTTGAGCAAGGCACCGAACCCCCGGGCGCTGCAGCATAAATGGCTGCCCACTGCTCCGGGTGTGTGTTCACAGTGTGTGTGTGTTCACTGCTGTGTGTGTGCACTTTGGATGGTATAAATTACTTGGCCACACGTCACATCACTATATGGTAAATATGAATATATAAGAATATATTCAAAAGATAATTTGTTGATTTGAAAGTTATTATAAATTGTTGCGAGTAATAGAGCTTTTGCTGAAACCATTTTGACCTCTTGAGTGATATAAACACAAATAGCTTTTTATGCGGTGCATTTATAGCATTGTTTCAGAGTTTTGAGATGCTAGATGTTGTAAAGTATTTTGTTAAGCCTTTTTTAATTATTATTTTGTTTTGTTTTTCTCCCTTTAATGAGCTTCTGTGTCCTGTGAACTTTCCTTCTATTTTCAAATCAGCCATTAAATATATAATTTTAAGCTTGATGTACTGTATCATCAACTTAAAAAAGTGCTGCATTTTGGCTACATTGGGGTAGTTGCAGCTTTGGGCTTGTGATATGATCATCATGGATAGGGTGACCCATGAACTGAATCATTACTGCGATCCCCTATCGCTATCGTGCCCTTGAGCAAAACATGTACCTCACATTTTCTTCAGCGGGATGGTCCCTGTTAGTGTGCTATAAATCCTGTTGCACTGCTGTGTAATGTACTACACCTTCATTCATTTCTTTATTTCTTTATTACATTTTTTTTTAGGCCTATATGGCTGCTCTTTACTCTTTAACCATGGTTGTCTTACTAATAAAAGCCATATTTGGAGATCTATATAGTATGGTTTCCACCATGGGATAAGAACATACCTTTTATATAGGTGTATATGGTAAAACATAAGGTAATTGCAACTTTTTGTCTCACTTTTTCCTCACAATTCAGACTTTTTTCTTAAAATTGTAAGATATAAACTCAGAATTACAAAATCAGCAAAATTGTGATATAAAAATTTGCAATTATTTGTTACTATAGTGTTGTCTTATAGTTTTTTATCACACAGTATAATTGAATATTTATACATGAAAATATATAGCTGCCTCTGTATTTTAGTAAGGGAGTCATTGACAAGAGGATCATCATATTTGAGGGTCCCTGGCATTAAAAATGTTTGAAAACCCTTGATATAAGTAATAGAAAATCATGCTACTACTTGAATCAGCAGAACAAAGCTCTTTTGGACCAGTTGTCTTCCCAGTGTTTTTCCCTGCATCCCCTGTATTCTCCAAACCCCATAGACTGATGAATCCTTTCTGTGTGGAACAAACATCCCCCACAATTTATTTTTCCGTCTACTGTGTATCTGTTTCTATGTTTGTTTGTACAGTGTGCAGGAAATAGCTTGGCCCAATCTAAAGAGTAATGGGCGTCTGCAGTGTTCTAAATGAAGCAGCAAATGCTCAGCAACAATAAAGAACATGTCTCTATTATTCCGCTAACGTCTGTTAAATGAAAACAGATCCAGTTTTTGGGAGCATCCCCAGGTAGTTCTTTGAAAAGGCTTAGCTTTGATGAATAAATTGCATGTTTTGAGATGTTCCTAGAGTTTCTTTCTCCCTGTTCATTCCAAACATGAGCTGATGGAGGAATCGTGTAGGGAGCTCATGTCTTCCATGATGAGTTTTATGTCTGGGCAAATGAGCATTACTTTTGTAGCAGGGTGCCTTTTTTTTTTTTTTTTTTTTGTGCCTCAGACTTATTAATAGTGTTGAAGCGTAACAAACACTACTAGCTGTACTACTGATTTGACTACATTTTTCAGTTTGCTTTTAGTTTCCAAAAAAATGGCCTTGCCTTTCAGTTTGTAATTGTAAAGAGAGTGTGTATTGAGACACACTCTTTTTACAATTTCTAAAGTAGTGTTGGGAGGTGGTTTCATGTAAGGTTATATTTAGTTTAGCTTTTAGTTTAGTTGTAGTCTAGATTTATGTGCTCAGTTGGCGTCATCCTAATTTAGAGCCTCATAAAAATGTTTATCGAAATTATTTGATCAATATTTAATAAAAAATGCCTTTTTAAATAAACTTGATGTATCTATGTTTTAGTTATTTATTTTACTTTTATGGTGTAGCTAATTACTTTTTAAATGGGTAGCGGTAGCTTGACTGTAGCTTAAAGGTGTACTCACAAATTTTTTTCCTTATTAAAAATGTTTATCCCTAAAAAATGAATAGTACTCGTACTATGTAGTAGAAAAATGTATTACATTTATACTGTCAAAGTTAATGTGTTAACATGAAATTAATTAAATACTACTACTACTGTTTAATGCTGTTAACATATTTCTTTATTTTTCCATTAAACGTGTTATCTACAATAAAAATGAGATTAATCTAGATTAAATACTTGGAACAATTGATAGCCCTAATTTAAAATCATGCACACCCACATTACACACACACACACACACACACACACACACATACATATATATATATATATATATATATACACATATATATATATATATATATATATATATATATATATATATATATATATATATATATATATA
>NW_015506293.1:293644-294063 GCF_001515645.1 Sinocyclocheilus grahami
TATATATATATATATATTAAATAGAGTAGATCTTCTCGTGGAGGTCGGCATGATGAGATCGCATGACCCTTATTTTATCTCAGTGACCCACAGATTGCCAAACAGTTCCACTCACAGACCAAATAAATTTAGGTTGATTTCAATTAGTAGCTTTCAAAGCAGACATTTGATCTGGACATCTAGAACTAAAGACCTTGCATCTCTGAAGAGCATTTGTACTCTAAGAGCAGTGAGATACACGCAAGTGATGTTTCTGAGACACAGATGGCTTACACAGCACGTCACCTCTCTCTCTTTCTTTTTAGGGTTACCATCGATCCAACCACTTCATCGCCACTCAGGGTGAGTATCTTTGTCTGGACAGGACTTGTGGATGGATGGATGTGTGTGTGTGTGTGTGTGTGTGTGTGTGTGTGTGT
>NW_015506293.1:294302-304660 GCF_001515645.1 Sinocyclocheilus grahami
TCGCCGCACGGGGGGTGTGTTTGTGTGGGGAGAGAGGGTGGATGGATGGATGTGTGTGTGTGTGTGTGTGTGTGTGTGTGTGTGTGTTTGTGTTTATATGGTTCAGTCTGGCAGTGTCCAATCCCAGGAGGGAGAGCCTCTTTCCTCTCTTCAGTCTGAGCCTTTGGTTTTGTGTGTGTGTGTGTGTGTGTGTGTGTGTGTGAGACTGAAACCTTCAAAACAAAGAGATCCTCCAGATGGAGTCTAATGAGTTCTGATCCAGGAAATTACAGAGGTGTGCGAATAGAAATGGTGCAGCAGAGTCAGGATTACCACCTGCTGTCTTCTTACCTGAGATCAAAACCACTAGCACAATGACTGCAGGACCTTGACTCATCTCAGACAGATTGTGTGCACTGCAAAATCATTTTCCTAATATATTTTGTCTTGTTTTTGAATAATAGAATATCTGTATAAAATCCTTTGTTTAGTAACCTTTACATCCTTTATTTGTTTTTATGTCATTTGCAACCATAAACAAAAAGCAGTTTGCCAAAGGGGTAATAAACATAAAAATGAAACCAAAACTTAAATTCATATGCAATTTTGCTTCTAAATTAATTTTTTTAAACAAAAGTTTAAGGATATTTTTACTGGAAAACAAGACAAAAATACTGTGCAATACATATTTTTTTGCACTGTGAGGACATTCAAAAGGAACATCCTTGAATTGAAAAATGTAATAGGACAGATTTACTAACAGCTTGCACCTCTGCAAACCCTCTTTTGGCATTAAAAAAACTAAGATTTAGGATTTACTAAAGACATGCCATGTAAAATTAGCTTTAAAAAAAGCCTGGACAGTTATTTTTACAGCTGACTTTATTGCATTTGCATTTATAAGAGTTTCCCTTTCAAACACAAAATTGAAATTAATCATGCAAGGTATTTTTCTGAGGTTTGCGGTAGTCAATTTACTTTATTTGCACCATTATTTAATGCCCCCAAAAAGCAAGTCAAAAGTTCTGCATGTTTGCGAGCCTATGCTAATTTTGCTCCACTTGGTAGATTGCGTTGGACTGTATGGACATGCACTGGCTGTGTCTGTGTTCTTTGATGTGTGCATTGTCAGTAGATCAGCTGCAGACATTTCCTCTCCCATTGACACTTTTATGGGATTGCACTCTCACGCTAATTTGCTCTGTTTAGTAAATCTGGCACCATATTTTATGTTCAATTGTTTATATATCTTGTAAGTAGTTGTGTAATAAGTAGAATGATGTACAGTCTGTGTGGTCGGAGACAGTAAAACAGTGAAAGGCCATAAAACCTCAATCACCTACATTTGGGTACCAGCCAACTGTCCTTACTAGGAAACCGACTTCATGAACATGCCATACGATGTATTTCTTAAAATTTCAGCATGCAAAAAGCTTTCTATAGCTCAGTTTCCAAACAATAGAAGTCATAGGAAAGTCCCCACCATGACAAAAGAAACAGTGTGTGTGCATTTGAGAGAAACATCAGACATGAACCGCCCTCTAACCCTTTCTCGGCTCTACTAAAACAAGGTCACCCTCTTCTCTCATCGTTTCAGATCTCCCATAAATAAATCATTACATGTTTGTGGTTTGTCTGTCTTTCTCCCTAATTGCATTTCGAGGCAGACTCAATTGATGGGAGAAATTAGCTTTTTCTATCAGAGAGCCACATCCTGCTGAGGTTAAAAACTGTTCCATTCACCAGAAATGTCTGCTATTGAATTACTCAAAAATGTCTGCTATTGAATTACTCTGTGTGAGGCTCTGGTTAACTGAACTGCCTTATAACATGCAATGACACTTGGTAAATTAAAACCCACTGTGAAGCACTGGGTGCTGTTCATTGAATGTGTGTGTGTGTGTGTGTGTGTGTGTGTGTGTGTGTTAATTAAATAACACGTTTAAATGTAATCTTCAACAAATCTCAAAATGAATATCCATTTTCACACTGTACGTTATAATGCTGTGATGCCTAAATTCACTTGTAGTTTTTATGATTGATTTTAGTTTTCAGTGTTTTATTTCTAATTTATTTAGACAAAATAGTGTAGAATTTTTATATCTACTATGACATGAAAATAATTACACAGGTCCAAAAATCCATGGTACTGCTACATGAGACTTTATTGTTAGTGCATTCAGTATGGTATATATCAAAGTCCAGTGATATTATAATCTGATAGCATCACTGTACCACAGTACTCCCACAATATATTTGTTACGTGCAGTACAGTGCACTTATCACATGCTCCCGTTATATAAATACATCTGCATTGCTGTCAACTAAAAGTGCATTCTGCTCCCTTGTTTTGTGGCCCACTTGTTCCAGCATTTTTAAACCACCTCTATTTCTTCCTCCGACATAATTTCCTCTTTCATTTTCCTCTCCACCCCCGCATCGGCCCCTTCAGTGGTTCGGAGACAGTGTCTGCTGCCAACAGTCCTCTTAACACCCCCGTCCCTGCCCTCTTATGAAATTGGGGCTCTATTATGAAAAAGACTCTTTCCCTTTTTATGATAAAAGCTGTGAACAGCAGGGATAAATGGATGATAGCTTAGGTCCGACAGCAAAAACAGTAATAGGCATGTAGAAATAAAGCCGGTTTACAGTACACAAGGAGGGAGTTATTTTGCTTCATCAGTTTGATTGCTGTAAAGCTTTAAAGGGGTCATATGACGTTGCTAAAAAAGAACATTATTTTGTGTATTTGGTATAATGAAATGTGTTTATGCGGTTTAAGGTTAAAAAAAATCAGTTTGTAACACTCCAAAGAGAAAGGAAAACTTGAAATCGCATCATATGACCACTTTAACTCACAGACGGTTTAAGATGTAAAATAAGTATAGAATATCAAATGGATATATGTTGTTGTTGTTGTTGTTTTCAGATTTTTGGAAATATTCAGTATACATCTCTATTTATGTATTTGCTTTGAAATGTCTTAAGATGATTACAAATAATCAAGGCTTGTTTTCTGTACAGCATTTCATTAAATTTATTCAAAGCACTTTGATAGCACCAGTTTTCGCCATCATTTTAAACATTTTAAATATGAAAAATAAAATTTTTTAATCAGTTCATGCACAGACCGTTTAAACTAAATTAAAAAGTTTTAATCAGAGAATCTGTTAAAACATCTGTCTTAACACTTTCATACTCATGCAAGATAGAATCCTGAAACTAATGTAATGACATGCTTTTAGTAAACTTAATTGTGCATTAAAATCTTCTCAATATTCATGTTGTTTAATTTTATATTCCCAGCAAAATCATTTGAAATATACCGTATCACATCACCCAGTGCTAGTATCATGCTGCTGTGGACCTCTGATATTTTCTAACCTGAGTTTGTTTATTTTGGTTTGTCTTTCAGGTGAAATGCTGTAAGTATTGGCCAGATGAGTCAGAGATGTACGGAGACATTAAGATCACCCTGCTGAAGACCGAAACTCTGGCAGAGTACACAGTGCGAACTTTTGCCCTGGAGCGGGTATGAGATGATTTCTCTTCCTCTAGAGACAGGACAGGAAATGATGGGGAAAAGAAGGGTTGTATCTCCCGCATGATCACCACACCACCTCTAAGCCACGGCTCCAACACGCTCTTATTTCTCACACAGCAATGTGATTTGCTCTGCCATTTGATATGATGTATCACGTTACTCCACATTACCCTGCTTATTACATGGCTACGTACCAAATAAATAAATGGACATGAATTATTGATTCGAGTTTAAATAATTTTGTTATGTGAGAAGAAAGAATTAGTGGAGTGAAATGAGAGATGTGAAACTATCACAGCCATGGCGAAAATCAATATTCTTATATCGTCTATACAGTTTAGCATCATTATTCGAAACTGTTTGATCTAAGATTGCCATGATTGACCAAATTAGAATCAAGTATTTCCAGCTGTTTAATAATCGCTCATATGTGCTGCTGTTCTGATATGCAGTGATTATATGTAATCTGGATTACGTAATCAGATTGCAAAAATGAAATACTTGTAATTAGACTATATTATATTTCAAAAATGTTTGTTTTATAATTAGTTAATTTTTCATTGATTACATGACTACGTAATATTCACAAAATGGCAGTAAATTCATTGATTCTTCATAATTCTTCTTTTTTATCTTTTACATTTTCCTTTCTAAAAAAAATGCCTTTTGCTTATATATATAGCAGACAAAGACCAGCCACTAGTCATCCAACTATAATTGCATGGAAAATTGAGAGTCAATAAAATAAAATATTGCATCTTTTTAGTTAGTGTTTTAATTTTTTTACATTTTTAAATTTAATTATTAGCTTTTCACAGACCCCCTGCAGTTACTTCATAAACTCCAGTTCGTTTATGTTTAATGCACTTAATGTTGTTGATGGTACAAGATTATCCTATTCAAATCAATGATAAGTTAGGTCAAAAATTATCTAAAAGTAATTAAAAAGTACCTAAAATGTAGAATGTGATGGATTACTTACTAACTACACATTTCATAATGTAATTGTATTCAGTAATGAACTACAATTTTTAAGTAATCTACCCAGCACTGCTGATATGTATTGCTTCTTTGCTAGGATTAGGGTAGAACGTGAATTGTGTGTATGCGTGCACCCATTTTGCATGTGTGTGTTAGGGGAGAATTTGGAGTGACAGCCCTGTAAAATGAAATCAATCATAGCGTTAGTTCTGGCAGGTCACGTTAGTCAAGCTCGCATCAGCTAACTCTCAGCGGATCCCCATCTACATATAGGAATACGACACCTATCTAAGCATTCATATATAAGGTCCCTCAGTATTATCAGCAGTTTTCGCATTGCTCAATAGCTAATTACCCTCCTCCATCCCCAGCTCCTCCTCTGTCAGTCAGGATTCAGCATTCTGATTATCCTTTGAATCAGATTAATTCTAAAATGTGTACATAAAATTATTTAAACTTTAATGATATCTGCTATACATTTATGTTGGTTCTGTTCTGTTTACCCTGGGGGCGTTATCGCTGCTCTCCCTGCTCTCATCCATGCTAGGCTGGGCCATGGTGTGTACATAAAATTATTTAAACTTTAATGATATCTGCAATACATTTATGTTGGTTCTGTTCTGTTTACCCTGGGGGCGTTATCGCTGCTCTCCCTGCTCTCATCCATGCTAGGCTGGGCCATGCTTGCCCAGAACAGAACCATACCGCCAATCCAAACTTTATGCTAATTGTCAATCATCTTTGTCAGTGGTCCTGACAGAAATGGAGAGAAGCGCCTGATACCCAGCAGAGGCTCACCGAGCTGTCTGTTCCAGGATTAGAGCTGCCTCATCTCAGAACGCTTTATGGCGAGCACATTAACTAAAGCATCTCTTTCTCTCTTCTCTCATTATCTCTTCTTCTCTGTGATACAATGGGCTAAATGTGGGTGCGTTTACTGAAATTAGCCCAATTTAACCTCCTCCACCTCACCCCCTGTCTTCTCTTATCATCCTCTTTGCTGCCCTGTGGAGGCGCAGTTCTGTCGACAGCCTTTCATGTGAGTTTTGTGCTTGCCACGGCCCTGTCAATCAAACATGGGCTGTGGGTGGAATGATGTGCTTGTGTGTGTTTGTCGAATGCTGGGGAAGGTTTCTCCTAGTAACCATCAGACAGGCTGTAGGCTGAAGCTTTCTTTGTGTGTATTCAAACAGACGAGCAATTTGGATGCAGTAATAGGAAGTCTCTTAGTGGCCTGTCGAGTAGACATACACGCCTCCCCTGAGTGGGACCACAGAGCTGGGTGTTTATTTCACTGTCGCTTTTGCTAATTCATCTGAGTTTCTCCTGGTGTCTTGAGCCATGAGGAATACAAACTCCAGAAGTGAGTTACCTCAGATTTTTTGAGCCAATGGGAATTTTCTTTCATCTAATAAAAAACAAAACAAAAAAAACAGTGCAGTTTGTCTTGAATAAATAAAATTAGTAGTAAAATTAAATAAAAATTGTGCCACTTATCTACTTATAAAGCTCAACCGTATCTTTGTTGGAGCCGTGGCCTGGTGGTATGTCCTTACACATTGAGCCAAGATGCTTGAATGGACAATTCGGGTTCAAGTTTCTTATGTCTCCTGTGTTCCTCTTATTAAAATGGCAAAATAATTAAATTATATTAAATTCAGTACATATTAATTATAATTGAAGTGTGGAGCATGTTTGTCTTTCAGAGGGGATACTCTGCCAAACACGAAGTGTGTCAGTTTCACTTTACATCATGGCCTGAGCATGGAGTCCCATACCACGCCACAGGTCTGTTAGCCTTCATTCGGCGGGTCAAATCCTCCACGCCACTCGACGCAGGGCCTGTGGTGGTCCACTGCAGGTATGGAGCACTGCATTTCATCATATTATAACAGCTAATGTTTGTCAGCCAGAAATGTCTAAATATGTCCATTCAAAACCTCACCAATGCTAAATTTATTTCATCAAAAATACAGTAAAAACAATGATATTGTGAAATATTATTACAATTTAAAACAACTGTTTTCTATTTGAATCTATTTTAAAATGTTATTTATTCCTGTGATGGCAAAGCTACATTTTCAGCAGCTATTACTCCAGATTTCAGTGTCACATGGTCCTTCAGAAATCATTCTAATATGCTGATTTGCTACTCAAATAAGATTTTGTATTATTATCAATGTTAAAAACAGCTGTGTTGCCTAATATTTTTGTGCAAAGCATAATACTTTTTTAGGATTCATTGATGAATAGAAAGTTTAAAAGAACAGCATTTATTTGAAATATAAATATTTTGTAACATTAATGTCTTTACTGATTCTTTTGATCAATTTATTGCATACTCCATGAATAAAACTACTTAGTTACTTACCTTACTTAAAACTTACGTACCCCAAACTTTTGAAAGGTATCTGTATGAACATATATGTTTATATAATATAAAACCAAACAAACTTCTAGTGAAATGTTTTGCTTGAAAATTGTTCTTGTGCTATATTTCCTTCAAATACTCCAAGGTAACGTAATGAATACAGTGGGACTATCATGTTACATGTTCAAAAACATGATATGACCATGATATGTGTCCAAAAATCTGGTTTTACCATTTTACCCATGGTAATACTTTTTGGTATTCTCTGTTAGTGTTTGCTGTCAACTGTTACATGGGACTTTGAATGTTCACATCCTTCCATGTCGAACAGGACTGTGGCACCAGCTTGATCTTTAGTTAATGTCCATCAAAGAGAAAGCAAATGTAATTATTTTTGAGGAAGATCTTGCTATTCGTCTTTCGTTCTTCCTCTTCAGTGTGGGAGCAGGCAGGACAGGCTGCTATATCATGCTGGATGTAATGCTGGACATGGCTGAGTGTGAAGGAGTGGTGGACATCTACAACTGTGTGAAGACCCTCTGCTCTCGCCGTATCAACATGATCCAGACAGAGGTGCAGCCTCTCACATGTTTCCCCATAATTCCCTTTACCCAGCTATGACAAGAGACTTATTACATGACATCTCTTGTATTTGCATAGTCATAAGCTCTGTAGGAGTCGCTATGAATATTCAGAATGTTTAGCCTTGGAATTCAGTGAAAAGTGTGTATTGATATTTGTGAAATGCAAATAATCATCTCTATTTCATCTGTCCGCTCTGCGGAGGCAAGTGCCTTTGCTTAGATGTTCCAAAATTTCCATATCCAAACTTTATTATGTAAATCCCACAGTCATTTGACTGTTTAAAACCTTAGTAATTATTTGCCAGATGCTTTAATTAAATCCATCCGCAAGTGTTTATGTAGAGCGATGTATACACTCGCAGTGCACTTTGAAACATGCCACAAATTTTGTTCACATCGAAACATGGAGGTTAAACAAATTCTGCTATCGGCATCTTTTTACTCTGTATTGTCCTGTGTCTTGCATGCATTGCCACTCCTCCAGTCCTCTCTTTTCTATTCCTCTTGTTACTGTTCTGATCATTTCTTACTTTATCTATCAAGGGTGTTTTCTCAGAGGAGGTAAGGAAGACAGTGCCTCCTCCACACACAAAAAAGCACTTGAGAAAATTGAAGTAAATGGAAGCAAATATTACAAAATAAAAATACAGGTTAAAAAAAGGTTAAAATAAAAATCACAGCAAGCAGTGCCTCCTTGTCACTGTGATTGGCTGATTAATGCATTAATGTCTTGCCTATCATGCACACAACAGCAAATTCACATGAATGTGTCAAACTAGATGGAGTTATAGCAGAGTGGATGGCTCACCCACTCAGACATTATCACTGAATCAAAATTTCAAGTCTACTGCAGGCTATGTGTAGTTATGTCTTTGCTATCTCTTTCTGTATAGGAACAGTACATATTCATTCACGATGCCATCCTGGAGGCGTGTCTGTGTGGGGAGACGGCCATCCCGGTAAACGAGTTCACCCTGGCTTACAAAGAGATGCTGAGGGTGGATTCTCAGAGCAACTCTTCACAGCTACGAGAGGAGTTCCAGGTCTTTGTCAACAATATAAAACAATTAATTTTTTTGTAATTTCTCCCCAAGGTCTTGATTGTGAGATCTCTCAATGGTGTAAAATTCCACATGACTGTGTGACTGCACATTTAAACATCCTCTGATTGGCTTTGGATTTGTCTCATTGCGAAGCAGTTTCACATTCAGTGGTGGCAGACAAATTGCTTGTCACCTGAAATGTTCCACATGGCACCTAGTGTTAGAGACAGCTCCCTAACTCACAGGTTGTACGGCCCCATTCTTCAATATCAACCTCTTTGCAAAGTGAAACATGCTGCAGTTAATGTTGGACAGAAATGTTTAGGGACCGTGATAAAAAAAGAACATCACTTATATGGGCATATATACTCATATATTACTCTTTTTAGTTATATTCCAAACGAAGGCTATAGCATAATTCTAAAACTCTTGGGGTCTGTTTTTTTGCAGCTTAGTTTCCATAAATGACCTGAACAGGGCAGAAAGTTTCACTTTCACAGAAAGTACATTTTTCAAATTAATAAATAACTTCCTATGAAGTTCAATAAATGCTAAACCTGTTCAATGGAGCGAAGCAAGGTTGACGGCAGCAGTCAAACAAGACTCTGAGCTACACAAAGTGTGACATACCCGCTGCCTGTAGATTAACGATCAATACTGTTAAATAAATGTAATTGAGTGTGGCTAGACATTCAGAGGACATTTAAATAATTTTTTTGACTCCAATGAATAATGCCTTCGGCAACACGGGTCCATTCCATAGCGTATGTACACCTACACACATAACACTGAGAAAACTGAGATGTAATAAATGGCAGAATGTTGAAAACTTTCGGAACTTAGGAACGAATCCTTTATTTCATTTGTATACACTGGCAACGTGGGCATCATAGGGGAAGGTTCTTCAGTTGGAGACTATTGATTACAGAAGTTTAATTGTTTTACTAGAACATCGAACAGAAATAATAAAGGTAGTAGTGCAAAACGTGTAACAGAAGAAATACCTCGCATTCGTTGTCCATTGGGAGCAGTAGTCAGCCGTGTTTCACTTTGCCACAGATCCCCAGGGAGCGAAAGGCCAGTGAAGGTTATTTAATAAAAGATGTACCACTCCACATGTGTTGCTGAGAATACTTTTATTGATTCAGTGGAAGGCAGGCAGAACTACCCTTGCTCTCCTGCACTTACCTCTACATTGCATTTTTCTGACTTTACTTTCCAGGTGAATTATAATGCATTCATTATAAGCTATTTTTAGCTGTACATGAAGGCTGATTTGGATTACAGGGTTTACAGTATATTGTTCTATACAGGTGCATCTCAATAAATTAGAATGTCGTGGAAAAGTTCATTTATTTCAGTAATTCAACTCAAATTGTGAAACTCGTGTATTAAATAAATTCAATGCACACAGACTGAAGTAGTTTAAGTCTTTGGTTCTTTTAATTGTGATGATTTTGGCTCACATTTAACAAAAACCCACCAATTCACTATCTCAACAAATTAGAATATGGTGACATTCCAATCAGCTAATCAACTCAAAACACCTGCAAAGGTTTCCTGAGCCTTCAAAATGGTCTCTCAGTTTGGTTCACTAGGCTACACAATCATGGGGAAGACTGCTGATCTGACAGTTGTCCAGAAGACAATCATTGACACCCTTCACAAGGAGAGTAAGCCACAAACATTCATTGCCAAAGAAGCTGGCTGTTCACAGAGTGCTGTATCCAAGCATGTTAACAGAAAGTTGAGTGGAAGGAAAAAGTGTGGAAGAAAAAATGCACAACCAACCGAGAGAACCACAGCCTTACAAGGATTGTCAAGCACAATCGATTCAAGAATTTGAGTGAACGTCA
>NW_015506293.1:305733-330396 GCF_001515645.1 Sinocyclocheilus grahami
GTTTTTTGAAAACCAACGTCACTGCACCCGTTTACCAAGAAATTTGGTAATTCATGCACTTCATGCTTCCTTCTGCTGACCAGCTTTTTGAAGATGCTGATTTCATTTTCCAGCAGGATTTGGCACCTGCTCACACTACCAAAAGCACCAAAAGTTGGTTAAATGACCATGGTGTTAGTGTGCTTGACTGGCCAGCAAACTCACCAGACCTGAACCCCATAGAGAATCTATGGGGTATTGTCAAGAGGAAAATGAGAAACAAGAGGCCAAAAAATGCAGATGAGCTGAAGGCCACTGTCAAAGAAACCTGGGCTTCCATACCACCTCAGCAGTGCCACAAACTGATCACCTCCATGCCACGCCGAATTGAGGCAGTAATTAAAGCAAAAGGAGCCCCTACCAAGTATTGAGTACATGTACAGTAAATGAACATACTTTCCAGAAGGCCAACAATTCACAAAAAAATTTTTTCTTATGAAGTATTCTAATTTGTTGAGATAGTGAATTGGTGGGTTTTTGTTAAATGTGAGCCAAAATCATCACAATTAAAAGAACCAAAGACTTAAACTACTTCAGTCTGTGTGCATTGAATTTATTTAATACACGAGTTTCACAATTTGAGTTGAATTACTGAAATAAATGAACTTTTCCACGACATTCTAATTTATTGAGATGTTATTAGGTACTTATGGACCATATTATAATGGGTTTTGTACATATTTTTGATGTTTATGTAGACGTCATGTTTTCTGTTGAATTGTTGTTATATAAGTTTCTTTGGCTGTGGTAGAGAACAGCAAATCTATTTACCTTTTGGTTTTCATGGGGAAGAGTGCATGTATCATGTCTGTTTGATTTGCACTATTTTTTCCTGACTTTGATGAGCTTATAGAAACGGTATTTGTTATGTATGAGTTTGGCCTTTTGTTTGGTAGTAGCCGTAATAGTTTAGACGAGTGAGATTTAATGCATGTTAAAGCAAGTTTCAAAAGCTGTTGTTGGAGTTGGGGCACATCTGCGGTCACCAGATACACAATACTATTAGTGCATAATGGAAATCTTCATAATCACCAACGTGCCAGCACGAGTCACTTTAGTTTTCTTTCTTTCTTTCTTTCTTTCTTTCTTTCTTTCTTTCTTTCGCTTTTTCATTTTGTTTTTAAGAAAGAATCATATTCTTTGATCTTTTGAGATAAATATGAATATATGTATATAGGCTATATATATATATATATATATACAGTGGGTACGGAAAGTATTCAGACCCCCTTAAATTGTTCACTCTTTGTTATATTGCAAGCGTTTTTATCAGGCTCCTATGTTTAGGTTCATTGCATAGACGATAATTGCATAGAAAAGGACCTATACATTGCCATGAGAGTAAAATTACTGAACCTAAACATAGGAGCCTGATAAAAACGCTAATTTTAGATGAAAATTTCAGATGGCACTTAGAGGCTTTTGCATCTGAACTCTTCATATATATATATATATATATATATAGCATAAATTAATTTTTCAGTTTTAGTCATTTTAATACTTCAACTTAGTTATTTTATTTTATTTTAATTGCCAAGGTGACATTTCTTTTTTCCTTCTTTTTTTATTATGTATTTTCATTTTTTATTTAATTATGTAGCTTTTCTTTCAGTTAACAAAAACTAATAATTCATTATAGAAGTTTATCTTTAGGCAAAACAAGTTATAAAAACACTGATTTGAAATGTCTCGCTCTGAACTTCTGCAACTTTTTGATGTCATAGAAATGCATTAATACACCCATTGGCAGGGATAATAATAAACCCACTGACCTCATTGAAGTTGTCAATGAAGCCTCAAGCACAGGAAATTATTTAGTATATCCTCCATTTCTTTTTCCCTCAGACGCTAAACTCTGTGACTCCTCATCTGGACGTCGAGGAGTGCAGCATCGCCTTGTTACCACGAAACCGTGAGAAGAACCGCAGCATGGACGTTCTTCCACCTGACAGGGCCCTCGCCTTCCTGGTCACCACTGAGGGAGAGAGTAACAACTACATTAACGCGGCACTGATGGATAGTTTCCACCGGCCTGCTGCCTTCATTGTAACCCCGCACCCACTGCCCGGCACAACCTCTGACTTCTGGAGGCTGGTGTTTGACTATGGCTGCACCTCTGTGGTCATGCTGAATCAGCTGAACCAATCGAACTCTGCTTGGGTAAGTGAAAGCATCCGCATAGCCACCAGAAGTTCCACTAAATACAGCGCCCAAGAGGACTTTGGGAGTTTTTCTTCAAAATACATCTTTATAGGTTGTCTTTTTGCATTCATATCATTGCATGTCCTTTGAAGTCGTTTAAGCTATTTTGTCCACAGCTTCTGTTAATCTCCTTGTGAAATGTTCTATATTCATAAGCATATAGTCAAGTCTCATTTACATAAAGCTTCCCTTTGAGTTTGCAGAGTTGCGTTCCAGTGCTCTTCTCGATCACGGTTCTCTGAAAACCCTGACGTGCGCTAACATGCCGGCAGTTACTCAGTGTCACTCTCGCAGTCGATCTGTTCCTTTTTCTCTCTGTGGTGGATTAACGTCTCTCCCTCTTCTTCATTCGCACGATTGCTCTCTGCAGTCCATAAGTATTAATATTTATCACCTCACTTGCTTTGCTGTCATTAATGTTCTTCGTCTTTCTCGCCTGTTCTCACCGTCTCCGCCCGTTTAATTTCAGCTCAGTTTGGTTTAGTAAGGCTACAGCATTTCGTATGTATGGATGATGAATTCCAAGGCTGCAACATATTCCAAATACAGATGAGTCAAAATATTCATTCGATTGAATGATAAAAATGGTGAATCTCATTCATTTCGCATCACATTCTTGGATTGAAATCCTTTGGGGTTTTTAGATTATGGGGGGTTGGCCTCTGACTGTCCTGCTTGATCATCATAAGTTCAGCAGCTATACTGTAAAATATACTTCATTCAGAAGCCTTTTCTTTCAAGAACCCCTTTCACTCTAGAACCTTTTTCACTCTAGACACTTTTCCCTTGCAGAACCCTCTAGACCTTTTTTCCTCCAGAATTAATTTCCTTTTCTTCTCTAGTCTTCTCTCTTTTTACTTTAAACATTCCATGAAGAAATTATTAAAACACCTTCTTGAATGTCTTGAACTCATGTAATGCTGAATTATGTTTTTTATTCAATTAGAGAGAGAGAGAATGAATGAAATGATTCATTCATTCATTCATTCTCTCTCTCGCTCCTTCTGTCTTATACTGTATCTCATTCGGTTTTCTTCTATCTTTCCAGCCTTGTGTGCAGTACTGGCCTGAACCAGGTCTTCAGCAGTATGGTCCTATGCAAGTGGAGTTTCTGTCCATGTCTGCAGATGAGGACATCATCACCCGACTTTTCCGGGTCAAAAACGTAACAAGAGTGAGTTCCATCAATGATAATTTGCTTTCTTACATATAAGTGTTTTTTCTTTTTTTTCTCACGTTACCTCATTATATTGCAACACTAGCAGACCCTTAATATACCCTTAAGTTAACAGAAAGTTAATCAATCATCATTTTTACTCACTTCATAAAATTGCTTTAATTGAGCAATTATGCTAAATTACATCATACAGAAGCATTTTTAAAAAATAAAGTTTACTCACTTGATCCTTTTGGGCCTCTAAAGGTATACATAAGGTAAAATGTCATCCAGCTGTGCAAATGAGCCTCTTAATGTTCTTTCTAAAAATGCAAAGTAGATTCCAAAGTAATTTCCTGGGAGAATTCCTTGAATTACCACCACAGGGTTTAAATGATATTCGGCGATGTGAAAAACTTGTTGCATCTTTCCCAAAAAGACTCATGGCTGTATTAGATCAAAAGGGTGCTTCTACTAAATACTGAGCAAAGGGTCTGAATACTTAGGGCCATGTGATATTTCAGTTTTTCTTTTTTAATAAATCTGCAAAAATGTCAACAATTCTGTGTTTTTCTGTCAATATGGGGTGCTGTGTGTACATTAATGAGGAAAAAAATTTACTTAAATGATTTTAGCAAATGGCTGCAATATAACAAAGAGTGAAAAATGTATGGGGGTCTGAATACTTTCCGTACCCACTGTATATCTCATTCGGTTTTCTTCTATCTTTCCAGCCTTGTGTGCAGTACTGGCCTGAACCAGGTCTTCAGCAGTATGGTCCTATGCAAGTGGAGTTTCTGTCCATGTCTGCAGATGAGGACATCATCACCCGACTTTTCCGGGTCAAAAATGTGACAAGAGTGAGTTCCATAAATGATAATTCACTTTTTAACATATAAGAAGTTTTCCTCACATTACCTTATTACATTGTAGCCCTAGCAGACCCTTAATATACCCTTAAGTTAACAGAAAGTTAATCAATCATCATTTTTACTCACTTCATAAAATTGCTTTAATTGAGCAATTATGCTAAATTACATCATACAGAAGCATTTTTAAAAAATAAAGTTTACTCACTTGATCCTTTTGGGCCTCTAAAGGTATACATAAGGTAAAATGTCATCCAGCTGTGCAAATGAGCCTCTTAATGTTCTTTCTAAAAATGCAAAGTAGATTCCAAAGTAATTTCCTGGGAGAATTCCTTGAATTACCACCACAGGGTTTAAATGATATTCGGCGATAATACATTTTTCATACCTTGGAACCAGTATATCATTATGTTGTGCCATTTAACTGTCAGCTTAATTCCACAAGTTAAAAAAAAAACTTTTATGTAATATTTGAAAAGCTTTGAAAGCGTTTTGAGGCGTTTTACATTACTCCGTTAGCTATTATGCCATGTTACATTCAGATCACGATTTAATAGACTACAAGATAAAGAGTTTAATAAATAGGGTTTGTCAGTCCAATATATTTTGTCAGCCAAAGCTACAAGATCAATTAAAGAACAGAGGAAAATCTATTTCAAAATATCAATTTTCATACCATCAGCACATAACACTTCATATGGCGGCACTTTCACAGGCAAGGACAGATGCCTAAATACGTTTTTATAAGCCTGCAGATATGAAATATACATTAATGAGTATGCCACTGAAGGTCATTTTTACCACTTTCAATTTGCCCCAGCTTGTTATTATTCTAAGGGCTAATTTTTTATTTTTTGTTCTGCTAATTTTTTATAGCAGTGCTCTTTGCCTAGTAGATGCCTGCATTTTTCTCTCAGCTCGATGTACTTTTGACAGATGTCACAGTGTTATAATGCTTTGGCATGCAGCGTGTCTGTGGAACGTTAGAAACTAAGACGATTGAGTGGGGGGGAAGGCATTTCCAGTGCTGTAGAGGGAATTAAGGGGGTGTGTGGATGGGTGCGCTTGTGATTATGGGTGAGTGTATTATTCAAATGTGACATCTCTATTACTTAGATTGTGTGGTGGAGAATGTTAGTGTTACTGTTTTTGTACGCTTCTGATTTAAAGGGGTCATAAGATCCGATTTAAAGTTTTCCTTTCTCTTTGGAGTGTTACAAGCTGTTCGTGCATAGATAAGATCCCTAAAGTTGCAAAGACTAAAGTCTCAAACCCAAAGAGATATTCTTTATAAAAGTTAAGACTCATCCACACCCTCCTAAAACGCCTCATTTAAACACGGCCCCACATGTCTACGTCACTGTGTGGGAAGATTTGCATAACACCGCCCAAATGTTTACACAAAGAAAGAAGGCATGACGTTTATTCTCGCTGTAGTATTGTTGCTGCCGCCGCCGCCATGTCATGGAGACGCTGTGTGTTTCGGTGTGAAAGCGAAACTACTTTGTTTGGCCTTCCAAAAGAGGACAACCCAAATATTCAGATGTGTGCAGCACATTTTACGGAGGACTGTTTCCTGAACCTGGGAAAGTAGCCTATAATGCCGTCTACACACAGAGGCTGTTTCTATAAAGTGGGGCAGTTCCAACTTTGCATGGACAGTCTGGCGCTTCTGACTCACAGCCTGTAAGTACGTTTTCATATTAAAAGAGTTTGCCACTGACGATTCAAACGTGAGCTTTGAGCAGTGTAGGGTAGCGCTTGTTGTTTGTCGGTTCTCCGATCACAACATGTTTTATGTTTACGCGGCGCGATATGCAACGCAACGCGTAAAAAGAACGTACAAGTCATAATTTTTTTCTATTTGCACGGTGAGATGTATGTCTGGTCTAGCAGGTGCACCGGCACTCTTCATCAGTAATAAAAGTAGTGGAAGATCCATGAGCCAGTGTTTCCAAACACTTTCCAATTTGAGATTTTATTATTTTAGAGTTTATTTGGAAACAAGTTCAATTGGAACTACAGGAAGTGGAATTTACTGGAATTTACATTCAGAAGTTCGGGGTCAGATTTTTAAGGTTTGAGGCCAGAGCTTTCTGGAGAGGAAGATTCGGCTGCGCTGCTCTCCTCCGGGACCGTAGCACTGCATGAATCGGATCCAGAAATAATGGCTATGCTTTCCCGGGCCGTCGTAGGGGTAGGGCTCGAGTGAAGACTTTCACCGTGTCCCGAGCCCTCAAGGTGAATGGTGCACAACCCGGCCATAAACTTCTATACAGCTAAAACAGAAATAAGAGAAATTACAGTATAAGCCAAATCAAAAAGGGAAAAAAGGGAAAGATAAAAGCATTGTATTAACACTGAAGAGCAGAAATAAATGAGCTAATAAAAAAAGCAGTTACTCTGAATGACAAAATGCACGTTGACCATTAGGTGATGTTCCTGCCTTGCATATTGTTGAAGCTCCTTGCTCCTACGGCCTGGGTGATGGCCATTGTGCCCTTGAATGGCAAACTTCATCCTTGTCTTCACACACAGTATTATCTGTGTGTGCCGTGACCCCTATCTCTGTTTGCCAGTGAGCCAGATAAGAGATTATATATTTCTGTGTACCTTTGCAAACAGATCATGAACAATATTCTGACATGAACAATTAAACAAACAAAACGGCTCTCAAATAAAATAATTTTCTAAACAGGGACTTCACTCATGCCCAGACTCACTGATCTTAGCCTAGGTGTTAACATGGTCATTATCCTTTTAACCGCACCCTTCACTTCCCCCATGGCTTCGTTTCCCCTTCTGCCCACCGGCTCATCTGGAACCCCAGGCACGAATTCGCTTCCCATCACCGCCCAGAAGCACATCACTCAAAACTGTCACGCAGTGTTACCAACCACAGGCAAAGAGAAGAGATTATGGAGATGAAATGTATTATCTGTGTGTGCCGTGACCCCTATCTCTGTTTGCCAGTGAGCCAGATAAGAGATGATATATTTCTGTGTACCTTTGCAAACAGATCATGAACAATATTCTGACATGAACAATTAAACAAACAAAACGGCTCTCAAATAAAATAATTTTCTAAACAGGGACTTCACTCATGCCCAGACTCACTGATCTTAGCCTAGGTGTTAACATGGTCATTATCCTTTTAACCGCACCCTTCACTTCCCCCATGGCTTCGTTTCCCCTTCTGCCCACCGAGCCGCCTCATCTGGAACCCCAGGCACGAATTCGCTTCCCATCACCGCCCAGAAGCACATCACTCAAAACTGTCACACAGTGTTACCAACCACAGGCAAAGAGAAGAGATTATGGAGATGAAATCAATTATGCTTTAATACAGAACAGCACAGGCCTTTCTCAGCGCTAAATCCAGAGCTGCCAAAGCACTGACTGCGATTGATTATCTCACCATTGCCTCATCTAGCTGCCGCCGTCATGCTGTACGCATACATAGCAGAAGACCTCGGCGGATCTTCAAAAAGCTCTTTGTATGCCTCTGGTGCAGGCTGGTTTAATATTAACTGGATATGAGAAATTTCTGCTGTAGACAGATCTGTTTCTCCACTATCCTCAGTGTCTCATCTTTACTCATGACAGCCGGGTTTGTTGTATTCTTGTCTGTCTAGGAACGGCGGTGGCCGCAGTGGAACGTACTGTGCCAGCAACATCCTGATGGAGATGATCCAGTACCAGAACATGGTGGACGTCTTCTATGCCGTCAAAACCCTTCGTAATGCTAAACCCAACATGGTGGAGACACTGGTAGGTACCTAAGTTCATTGCCAGTGAAATCAAACTAAAACAGATCTATTCAGAGAAAGAATAAAGAGATTATTGGTTGCAAAACAAATGGGAGGAATCGCAAAAGGAAGTCTTGCCTTTGAATTTAACGGCCAAATGCCAAAAGCATCAGTTTAGCTACAGTCTGTACCGTAGACCAGGGCTTATCTAGAAAATTGACAGGCCCACTCACTTTTTCCTGGCCCCAATGAGGGGTTTTCAATCTTTTGGATGCCAGAGAACCTCAAATATGATCAGGGACCTCCTAACTAATATAGAAAGTTTGCTTAATATTTTCATATATAAATACTTATACCATGTGTAAATAAATAAATGAATGAATGAATAAATAAATGTGAAATTTAGAAGATAACAAAATTGTCATTGTTTCCTCAATTAAATTTGTTTGCTTTTGTATTGTCATTGTGTTATCTGATGTTTTTTTTTTTACAAAACCATATGCAGATACAATAAAATAATACTAATTAATGATTTATGTCCAGTTTTTTTAAGAATATTATCAAATTTGCTGAATGTTAATGTAAAAAAAAACGGACAGCTCTAAAAATAAAATAATGATTTGCAGTGTTGGGGGTAACGCATTACAAGTAACGTGAGTTACATAATCAGATTACTTTTTTCAAGTAACTAGTAAAGTAAGGCATCCCATGGCTTCGTTTCCCCTTCTGCCCACCGGCTCATCTGGAACCCCAGGCACGAATTCGCTTCCCATCACCGCCCAGAAGCACATCACTCAAAACTGTCACACAGTGTTACCAACCACAGGCAAAGAGAAGAGATTATGGAGATGAAATCAATTATGCTTTAATACAGAACAGCACAGGCCTTTCTCAGCGCTAAATCCAGAGCTGCCAAAGCACTGACTGCGATTGATTATCTCACCATTGCCTCATCTAGCTGCCGCCGTCATGCTGTACGCATACATAGCAGAAGACCTCGGCGGATCTTCAAAAAGCTCTTTGTATGCCTCTGGTGCAGGCTGGTTTAATATTAACTGGATATGAGAAATTTCTGCTGTAGACAGATCTGTTTCTCCACTATCCTCAGTGTCTCATCTTTACTCATGACAGCCGGGTTTGTTGTATTCTTGTCTGTCTAGGAACGGCGGTGGCCGCAGTGGAACGTACTGTGCCAGCAACATCCTGATGGAGATGATCCAGTACCAGAACATGGTGGACGTCTTCTATGCCGTCAAAACCCTTCGTAATGCTAAACCCAACATGGTGGAGACACTGGTAGGTACCTAAGTTCATTGCCAGTGAAATCAAACTAAAACAGATCTATTCAGAGAAAGAATAAAGAGATTATTGGTTGCAAAACAAATGGGAGGAATCGCAAAAGGAAGTCTTGCCTTTGAATTTAACGGCCAAATGCCAAAAGCATCAGTTTAGCTACAGTCTGTACCGTAGACCAGGGCTTATCTAGAAAATTGACAGGCCCACTCACTTTTTCCTGGCCCCAATGAGGGGTTTTCAATCTTTTGGATGCCAGAGAACCTCAAATATGATCAGGGACCTCCTAACTAATATAGAAAGTTTGCTTAATATTTTCATATATAAATACTTATACCATGTGTAAATAAATAAATGAATGAATGAATAAATAAATGTGAAATTTAGAAGATAACAAAATTGTCATTGTTTCCTCAATTAAATTTGTTTGCTTTTGTATTGTCATTGTGTTATCTGATGTTTGTTTTTTTTACAAAACCATATGCAGATACAATAAAATAATACTAATTAATGATTTATGTCCAGTTTTTTTAAGAATATTATCAAATTTGCTGAATGTTAATGTAAAAAAAAACGGACGGCTCTAAAAATAAAATAATGATTTGCAGTGTTGGGGGTAACGCATTACAAGTAACGTGAGTTACATAATCAGATTACTTTTTTCAAGTAACTAGTAAAGTAAGGCATTACGCGGAGTAGAGTTTTCTGCCTTCTTTGCCCCAAACACCTAAATATGTTACACCCTTCTGTGACATGGCTGTTTTTTCGATTTAGGATATTTTCAGCATATTTTCCTCAGAACTGTGAGCGATTCCAGAGCCTGGCTTGGTGCAGTGTGGTTGGTTTATCTCTGCTCGCAGAGATAGTGGGCCGTTTCTAAAAATGGCAGTTTTATTTTACACCTGCCTGTTTCTCTCTGGCTGGCTGGACTGAGGAGCAAAAATAAGCATCACTTGGAGAAGTGCAGTGCAGTGGAGTTGAGAGTTGGGCGTCTTTACTGTGGCTCTTAAAAAGAAGTCGGGCAATTGCCATGCCCCTTAAAAAGCGCCAAAAGGGCAAACACACATATGCATGCACAAACGCTGACATCCACACACACCGATTCAACCAGCAGACAGCTTTCCATCAACTGCCTATCAAGACGCCGATTCCTCTTCAATGCAAAGGTCACGCTGTTTCACCAACGTTTAGTGAGACATGTCTCCCTCATGGGTACTTTTCTCTGAGGATTGGTTCTTGTATCATTGGAGGTGGAGAGCGGAGTAGAGTTTTCTGCCTTCTTTGCCCCAAACACCTAAATATGTTACACCCTTCTGTGACATGGCTGTTTTTTCGGTTTAGGATATTTTCAGCATATTTTCCTCAGAACTGTGAGCGATTCCAGAGCCTGGCTTGGTGCAGTGTGGTTGGTTTATCTCTGCTCGCAGAGATAGTGGGCCGTTTCTAAAAATGCCAGTTTTATTTTACACCTGCCTGTTTCTCTCTGGCTGGCTGGACTGAGGAGCAAAAATAAGCATCACTTGGAGAAGGTCTCTTCATGTGCAGTGCAGTGGAGTTGAGAGTTGGGCGTCTTTACTGTGGCTCTTAAAAAGAAGTCGGGCAATTGCCATGCCCCTTAAAAAGCGCCAAAAGGGCAAACACACACATGCATGCACAAACGCTGACATCCACACACACCGATTCAACCAGCAGACAGCTTTCCATCAACTGCCTATCAAGACGCCGATTCCTCTTCAATGCAAAGGTCACGCTGTTTCACCAACGTTTAGTGAGACATGTCTCCCTCATGGGTACTTTTCTCTGAGGATTGGTTCTTGTATCATTGGAGGTGGAGTTTATTACTATATATGGTGCCATATGTCTCGAGGAAATTGACAGGAGAGTTGGGCGGCCACTTTGCCCCACTGTGGCTTTCCTATCTTGCTGTAACTGTTGTCTTTTTCCTCTCACTTGTGTATATATATATATATATATATATATATATATATACTTAACGTCTGATGGAAATCTCTTACGTCTTAAGGTGCAAGTCTCAAGTGCTAACAGTGGCCTGTGTGCTTAAAGCAAAGGAAGTACATTAGGGGCAGACACGATGGCATTCTAAAGCTTGCGGTGGATTACACCCTGACCTTTATCCTCTCACTCAATGGTTTTGAGAGAGCGCAGTTAATAGTCTCTTTTACAACAAGACGAGGCGAAACTGTCAGAAGTGAGGAGAAATGGACCAGAAGGAACACCGGCAATCTTCTTCTTTTCACTTGTAACTATTTATCGGACTGACTCGTGTTCTTTCAGTGGATTTGTTTAATAGTTATGCAGCTTTGAGTGTACAGCTGAATCCTGGGCTCAAGATTTTTCAAAGCATCCCTTTAAGTTTACATATTCACAGTCCATTTCTGTTGCATTGCTGTATTTGATGGTTTTTTATTTGCCATTTTAAGAGCCTGGATACACAATGCTTTATCATCTGATTGTCAAGTGTGCAATTCATGAACACAGTACTGTGGTGTCTGATGATGTTTTTTTCAAGCATCAGAGGTACAAATCCTATGTTAGCTTGTCGAATTTCTGTTTAAGATAGTAATTCTGGCCTTTCACTCCCTCAGAAATCCATTATTAACGCTATATATTTAGTTATACAGTTACATTGTTTTTGTTTTTGTTGCCACATTGTAAAATCAAATCATCAAAATGTCTTGCTTTTAAACTTGCTTTAAGATTCTCAAAGATTGGTAACGGAGTTACCAAAGAATGTCCCACAGAAAATGTATTAAAAACCTCTTATATACTGTAAAATTTCATTGGAATTTCTGAGGTTGAAAATCTAAATTTTCATAAAAGTCAAAGAACCTTCTTTCACTGTTGGTTGAAAAGAAAAGAAAAAGTCATTTCTTTAAGAGCTTCAGACTGTAATTTGTAATTAATTTGTGGAAGGTGCCAGACAGTTTAGTGCAGTAAGTAGAGCTAACAGCCAGGAGATAAAAATACCATTGAATTTACCACCGTTGAATTACAGTAGTTTAAACTAAAAGAACTGAATAGGATAGTCAGAGTATCCACATCAGTATTACACAAAAACACAGATCTCTCAAATTGTTATGACCCCCAACTGTGAAATTGCCATATCAGCAAGATGCCAAGTTAGCAAACCACAGAGGCGTTTTCCCATTGATTACATTACTCTGCATAAACCATCTCAGATGTCAGCCTGCCTCAGTCCGCACTGACTGACAGCTCACGACCGCATCAGATGACTGATGGTGTTAACAAGCTATTGTAGTTAAAGGGACCGCTCACTCAAAAATGAGAAATCTGCCATTATTTACTTTTCCAAACCGATATGACATCATTTCTACTGTGAAACACAAAGGATACATTTTGATTTACAATCTTATGGGATTTGGGACAATATGATGACAGAATATTCATTTTTGGAGAAACTGTTTCTCTAAGGGAGCCAGAGAAAATATTGATTGAACCGATTATAATGACAGTGTTGTGACTTTCTTCACCAAATCCCCCTGTGGACTTTCTTGGAAAGTGCCTGGACACTCAGATCTCAAGTGGAAAGTATGTGTACATATAGATGTATATTTGTGTTCTTTGAATAGTATGTGAATAAAGTTTGTTCGGCCAGATTTAACAATTGAAAAGTGACAGAAAGAGTTGAATGTACTGTATAAGACCTATTTCCTATATATATGCCGCCAAAAGATCTGACAAATGCTCGGTCAGCTGAGGAGGATTTCTAAAAGCCATTCCAAAGTCGCCCCTTCAGAAGGCCCATTCAGTCACTTTAAAACCCTCCAATGATTGTTTTTTTTTTGTTTGTTTTTTTTTACACCATGCTCATTCCAAAGACATTAGCCAGCTTCTAATGGTAGTCATGCATAACTATCCCTAGGGTGTCACTATGAGAGAGGAAGGACTTTAGCCACTCTTGACAACTGTTGAGCCAGGTCCTTGTTTTTGTTTTATTAGTTTAGTTTCCTTCCAAGTGTTTCTGTATGATGCTGAATGAACTGAAAAAGAACTGTGTTTTTGACCATGTGTTTGTGGGACAGGAAGAGGACACAGAGGCATATATTTCATGGGGAACTGAGGGTTGGGGTGGGACGGGTGTTTAAACAACAATAAAATGTTCTAAGACTTTAACTGCTATTGGAGTGTTCGTTTATTTAACCTCTCATGCTTATGTAGCTTTAAAGGTAACACTTTACAACATAGTTTAATTTGTCAGTAAATGCACAAGGTATCATGACATAATGAACCATACTTTTAGCATTTTTTAATCTTAATAATATAAAGAATAATAATATAAAATTAACTAAGCTGTGATATATATTTGTACTAAGCTATAATATATATGTAACTAGCTGTAATATATTTTTTAAAGTTGCAGATGAAACAAAGATTAATGGTTTGATAAGAAAATACTAATTCAGTTTTTTCTACTTCAGAATTCCCGCTTAATACAATTACTTTTAATTACTTTTAAAATTTCTGAGTGAATTTTTTTTCAATATTATTTGTTTTGGTAAATCTTGTTTTTTATTAGTTTATGAGGTTACACTTTACTTGAAGGGGTGTGCATAAGACTGACATGACACCTTCATAATCATGACATGATACCTACATAATCATGACATGACACATGTCATGAATATGAAGGGTTTTTATGCATGTTTATGACAACTGTCATTAAGTGTCATTCACTCAGTTATGTAATTTTTAATACAAAGATGACATTGTTTGAGATGTCTTTATTATGGGCTATGGTTAAGGGTAGGGGTAGGGTTAGGTTAGGGTTATGTCAAATAATGTCATATTTACATTAAAAATGACATAACTGAGCGAATGACACTTAATGACAGTTGTCATAAACATGCATAAAACCTCCTTCATATTCATGACGTGTCATATCATGATTATGAAGGTGTCATGTCAGTCTTATGTACACCCCTTCAAGTAAAGTGTTACCGTTTATGATAACTGCATTAGCTAATGTAAATGTACATTATTAATGTTAATAATGTACATTATTCTGTTTTCAATTTTGAGTACATATAGTTTAAAAGAAGTTCTAATTTAATTTAAGCAATGTTGAGAGCATTTAATGTCATTGCATTATGGAATACACAATTCTGATTGGTCATGCACGGCAACATTATATATCAATGCCGTTTTAACAAACCGTGCAAGCTAAGAAAACACTTTTCTACATGTTTATATTTTAATCTTAACCACTCCCCTGTTTTTTGCAACAGGTTATTCAAACAAACTCAACTGGAAACATCTTGTGTCTCCGTTACCATTTGTAGCAATAATGACTGAAATATCACTGGAATATTTTTGCAGTATTCACCTTGTTGCATGGCCAATTCTTTTGTACATTGCAATGGACTATTTTTTTAGTGGTAGTTTTATAATATACAGGTAAGATCAAAAAGTAATTTCAGTTCAAATCAATATTTCATGCTCACAGCTTCATTTGTTTGGTCACCCTATCTGTGTTCATTTTGTGAGAATGAGCGGCTGGCTACACATTATCCCTTGCTTATTATAAACAGTGTTTATAAGAAGTCATGGCATTTGCAACAGGGTACACTGTGCTGTGCAATTGTTGAAAACCCATTACTAGGCAGACAGTCCATAATTATGTGGAGTCTGGGAGAGAAGTGAGGGCTCCTATTGTTCTTGGGCACATCCTAAATGGAACTTGAACATAAAGACTGACCGGACTGACATTTTATATCCTGATGCTTTGTCAGCCAGATCTGCTCTTGTGGGATGGACTCGTAGTCTCTGCTGATTCATTAGATTCTCTCTGCCCTTTTAGACCACTGTCTGTCTGCCTTTCTGTCCTTCCCTCCTGTCGCTTTCTCAGTCTGGTGGTTCTTATCACTGTCTTTCTATCTCTGTAATGTCTATTTTTGTACTCAATCACGCTTGTGCCTGCCCTAGCTCTCTCAGTTGCTCCTTTTTTGTATTCCTCCCATTTCCTTCTGTGGATGTGAGGTGGCTGCAGACCGCAGGCTTTCACAGTTGCTCGTAGAGGAGATGTGAATTATTCAACAGGCCTGCAAAGTGATCCAGTGTTGGAGCTTAAAGACATGCCAGATTAATTAGAGGACAAGACCTCCTCTGTCATTGCGCATATAGTGAACTGCAGTGTGTTCACGCCACTGTTGAGGAGTCACCAGCAAAAAGCAATGCTACTAACTACATTTTTCAGTGGTGTGACAGTAGCTCAGCTCAAACCTTTGTAGGTTTATTAGGAGCAAGCCATGGATTTGTGAACACAACTTTTATGAATTTTGAAGCCTAAATACAATTGGCAGAAGTAAAAAGCTAAATGTATAGGCTATAAACAAACTACACCATGGTTGCATGACTTCAACATCACCACCATTAGGCTTCCGACAATTCTTTCAGTCTTTAATAAAAAAAATAAAAATAAAAACATTTTCCCTGAAATTTTTCATTTAGTTATTAGTTTGCAAGAACATGATTATAAATACAGTGTGGCTGTAAAAATGACCTAGTGAGTAGATGAGTTTAGCTCTTTGGTGTGATGATGTTTAATATCCCTGACATCCTTGGCCACATGTCAAGACAAATAATACTGATGTATTTTATGTCATAGATGAACGTGAAACTTATTTCACCTTATTTCAGACCTTATTTCAGGCACTTAACCAAAAACCCATTCAAAAAACCCATTGACTTTTAAGACGATGGAATTGGAAGTGCTAAAATGCGAACTTGTTTCCAAGATTTTGCCTACAAATCATCCCTGTAGCACTCTACTGACTGACAGTTTATTAAACCGATGGAAGTGCAGTTGGTGGATGATGATCTAAATATGGCTGAATGTCACCTAATTCATATTCATGAGTCAGAATGATAGCATTTCTAACATGCCCCTAGCGCTTTTATCGCATTTATAATGCCTCTCGTGCTTGAACTTTAACACGTTAGATTCATTCATTAAAAACCATATAAATACTGCTTTTATTAAATTATGAATTATATAACATGATCATTTTAAAATATATTGCCCCTTTTGGCCTATGTGTAATATTTTTACATGGGTAAAGCATGAACACACGTTTGGACATGATCGTTTTAGGATTTACTTTTCTTGCCCATTCCATAGTGGGTTACTTTTTTTTCCTTTTCTTTTTGCCTTTATTTTCCCTTTTTTTAAACGTACGTTCAGATAAATAAATTAATTAATTCAGTAAACCTCTTTTTCAGTCCCAAAAGAATCCTTCAGCATGTCCCTTGCAATTTTGTCCCTCTTTGAGGATCTTCAGACATTCTGCTGATCAGCGGCCAATAGATGCTAATCTTCTGTCCTTGGAGAGGTCATACTATGGACACTCAGTCTCTCCCATCTTTATCCCGTCTCTGGTTTCATGTTGTGGTTCTTAAACTCACAGATGTAAGTGCCAGTGCTCTCCTCTGGGCTTTGAAGTGTGATTTCTCTATGCAAATTGTAGGTTTGCTATGTATATCACACACACTTCCCAACAAATGTTTGCTTTTCAGCCGTTATCTCTTCCCGTTGCTGTGTAAAGCAGGTGGGAACCTTCTAGGCGCTTCGGTTCGGTGCCTTGTAAAGTGGGTAGAAGAGACCCCAGCCAGATGGCCTGCTTTTGGACATTCCTGGTTGACAAATCCTATGGCAGTCCAAACGTGCCATCTTATCTTGTCCGGTTTGTATGCGCAGGGCTCCCTGGAGGTGGCTGAGCGGCCTGTTGTTCCAGTTCAGCGCTAGAGTACACATAGCTTGGAGGCAGATAGCCAGGTGCAGTGGACACATGGATAGGTTCCATTCCTCCATTTCTTTATCTTCCCTCCACCCTGTGAATCTCCAAAACCTGATGGCTGGCTGTATGAGGCACAGGTCCGTACCATCTGTTTCTCCTCAGCTTATCTGTGAGATATGCTGCTCTGTTTATCAAGTGAGGCTTTCGCTGTTAATGCAAAAATGCACTTGTTTGTTTTTCAGGAAAGAATGGATGATGTGCTTAAAGGGCATCCCTGATGAAAACCTTTGAAACTATGGAAATGTTTCCAGATGGCCTGAAATATACCATATGTATATTATTTCCTGTTTATTAATTACAGTCTACTTTGCTTTTTTCATGTTTAGTTGTAACTTTAAGTATTTGTGTTATTATTAGAAGTTCCATTTAAAGTTTATCTCTTCTCTTTTTACCATGATGTTTTTTTAACTAATAAGGAAAAATTGTTTTTTTAAATACCAAATTAGCATATCGTACAATGATTTCTCAAGGATCATGTGACACTGAAAACGGACATTTTTCCATCACAGAATAAAAATGTAAAATTATTAAGATAATATATTAAGTATAAATAGTAATTGTATTTTTCTGTTTTCAAAAACATCTTAAAAATATTGCTGACCTGTACTGCAGTGTATATGGCTTTACGTTTTCCAACTAGATATCAATGACTGATGACCAAAATAATTATTAACTGATCAAAAAAAGAGAGCTCATTTATCTCATGTTTATGACACACTGCTTTTGTATATAAAATATAAATCTGATCGTATACAGTAAGTGGAACTTATTTATTTACTGATAATTATGACTGCACATAATATGATCTAAAAACTCCTCTGCAAGCACTTGATTGAAAACCATTCATGCACTTAATATACTTCCTACTATGCCCATTATAAAATCTACTCTCCTAAAATGAACCTCTGTACTATTTCATGTTTTCTGGCTAAAATGGAAATCTGAAGCACCCTATTGTTTATGTCTCCTTTGGTTGGCTTGCCTGTCCTCATTTGTAATTCTCTTTGAATAAAAGCATCTGCTAAATTAATAAATGGCCTAATGTGAAACAGCTTTTGAATAGTTAATTCAATGTTACAAAATATTGTTCTGATATTTTATTATAAGGAAATACAGTATATTTGAATGTGAGAGCTGTATATAAACAGAAATCACCTATACCATAGGTAGAACTTCAGAAAGTATCCACCCATCATTAAAAGCAAAACTTTGAGAAAATAGAAAAAACTTTTGATGGCTTGGCTTTTACAATGTTCTCTCTGAAAATGATTCATCTTGCACTCTAGCAAAATTTCATGAGTCAAATGCACATGATCAGTGTCCAGCAAAATCTCATTTCACTTTTCTCATTAAACTGTCTGTATGCAACACATCAACAGAGGCATCAATACAGGTGGGACTGATGATATTTCTTTTATTTATATCATATATTTAGAGCCTGACAGAGTAATTTGCGGTGAATAATGTCTGACCCGCCTTTAACTTACAACTGTAGCAAAGCATAATTATCTACAAATGAATGTGAACTTTAGTGAGACATTTCTTCATGTATAATTTCCTAGGGCTACTTCTAGCTGACATGGCTTTATGTTTACATTTTACACTTATGTTCTTGACAAATTAATTCTTATACTACTGGCTTGTAAAATAATGCTATACCAGAGGATTTTAGAGCTTGTTTTTGATTATTGAGTGCTAGCATGATAGTATTTAAAATCAATATACACTTCCTGATAAGAAATTAGCAGTAGAGAAATGGAGTCACAAAGTAAGTTAGTTCATAATGGGACAATCTAAGAAACAAAAAAAAGAGAAACAGGCTTATTTTGTAATGCCATGCATAACTACATTTAGTATGTTTATTATGTTAAACTCTTAATATATGCTCTATATTACTCAAGGCAACATCTGGAACCGTTGTGTCATTGTCAGGAAGCACAGCAGATTGTCTAATGTTAACTGGATATATCACCAGTGATGTACATGGACTGAAACAAGTGCTTTCCAATAACATAATGATCATGGTGTACTTCCTAAGCGCCCTGGGCATGAGCCAAGATAAGTCTATAAAAAAGTCAATTCATATGGAATAAAATGGTGCTGGACAACAGAACAAATGGCAAATTATACAGTCTTTGCTCTGTATTGATTAAAGCATAATAGATCCGGCTTGTATTCAAACACCCCCATAACTGTGAAATAATGCTTTGTGGGTTACAGTCGTGTTCTCTGCACAACTCATAAACCAGAAATTGACCAGAAGTGCTGCGATGAAAAGCACTGGTTCGCAAAGCTTTAAAAATGATTTTTTTTCTCTTGGGCAGAATTATTGTTTCTGATAAGCATATAAATTGCTTGCCACTATCATAGGTGGTGTTGGCCAATATCATAAACAATAATCTGTAAAAAATGTTGGCGAAATAAGAGTATTATAATGCGGGATACCCTGCTATGTGTGCATTACAATATTTACACTCAACTTAAGCTCTGCACACAATATATGCAATGAGCAGAATATTCATCACACTTAAAAATAATTATATCTAATCACAAGGGTTAATCATCCATACAAAAATCAGCTGGAAAAAAATAATTCTGAAAGTGATTCCACCGATATCGTTTCTCTGTGCTTTTATCGTTATAGTTGTGGCATGGACTCCGCTATTCTTTAATATAGAGAACGATTTTTAGAACTAGGCTATATCTTTATCGTTATTGTTCTTGGTGTGAACGGGGCTTTAGTCTTGTTTTGCAAAAAATATATATCTTATAATATCTAAACATCATTAAAACAATGATGCAGTTTTAATGATGCCGTTGTTTTTTTTGTTTGTTTGTTTTTTTGCAGTGAGAAATACAGAATTGGTAGGAGATATGAACGAAGATATGACAAACCTAAATCTTAACCCTGGCACTCAACGGATGATGGGAACAGAGGTCATCTTGAAATGTCAGCCATTACCTCTTCCCGCTCACACTTTCTCTGAAGTCTAAATCTGTTCTCTTGGCTAAAATAAGTACTTCTGCTAAAGTAAGATCTTCTGCTCACGTTTTCTTTTGATTTGTCATCAAACACATTATTTTTTTTTGCTTTAATTATTTATTGTATATTTATGTTATGTTAAAATGATAATTGTTGGTTATCAGAAGACATTGAATTTTTTTTCCATTGCTATTATAATAAAGAAAACGTTGTCTGTCTTAATTCTATTTAAGGTCATGCCAGTTTAACTGCAGAATCTTGATCCAAGAGACCAACAGAGTCCAACAAGTCTTGAATCTCAATTTGTATTGAAGTGTTAGCATAATGCTTACTTATTATAATGCTTACACCTTGATAAACCTATAATAATTATTTATATTTTAGAGCGATCGGGACGAATTTTGCGGGAAATTGCGATTACATACGTCATACGCCATTCACCTGTACCTGTCACGTGATTTGCACAGAGAAACACAGATCTTGCTACTTTGGCTCATGTATGGTGTGGGAGAAGCCTGAAGCCGAGTTAGTCACAACCAGTGTTGGGGAAAGTTACTTTTAAAAGTAATGCATTACAATATTGCGTTACTCCCTAAAATAGTAACTAATTACGTTACTTGGTTACTTTTTATGGAAAGTAATGCGATATATTACTTTTGCGTTACTTTCACGTTACTTTTTAAATATAAGCAGGGCTTGATTGTTTTTAATATAAGAGGTTCTATTTATAGCAAATATAAAAGCCCTTTCACACCAAAAAGTGTAATGAATAAACCTCAGGCTGAAGGAAAAGTAAATTCACGTCTGTACAGTAGAACGCAGGAGAAGAAACACTCTTCAGCAATAAAAAAAACAAAGCACAATTGTTAGTTTCTCTAAAGTCATTTTTGCTTAGTAGGTTGAACTGGATCATCAAAGGTCAGCAGCAAAGATATTGGTTAATAAAATGAGATTAGATACATTTGTGTTTTTTAACATATTTAATTATTGCAGGTTTGAGTCATATTCTGAGTTTGCATTTCACTGTTTTAATTCATTTTGATGAATACTAAATCTGTTTTTTGTGAGTGGGATGAATTAATGCACATTCACATTTAGTCAAGAACTACATCATGTTCACACGGTGCACACAACTCCTCTGTTCTCCTTATTTCTCCCAATATAGGGACAGAAGAGCTCTGTCAATAAATGGGAAAACAAAGTAACTGGCATTACTTTTTTGAAAAAGTAACTCAGATATTTTCTTGTAAAATAAAAAAGTAATGTGTTACTTTACTAGTTACTTGAAAAAAGTAATCTGATTACGTAACTTGCATTACTCGTAATGACTGGTCACAACTAGCGAAAAATATTAACCATAAACTATGCAAAATGACACCTCCTGGGGAATCACCGTTTGTAAAAACAACAAAAACACTCAGAATAGAGC
Source organism: Sinocyclocheilus grahami (assembly GCF_001515645.1). NCBI lineage: Eukaryota > Metazoa > Chordata > Actinopteri > Cypriniformes > Cyprinidae > Sinocyclocheilus > Sinocyclocheilus grahami. Next base: position 327,289 of record NW_015506293.1, read on the forward strand.
TGATCTACAATGGTCCGTAATAAAACCTGCATCAATATTGGCGTGGGTTTCGGGTGTCGAAAACAATGAAATTTGAAAGGATTTAAAAGCGACCCTGAGGTGGCTACATTGTTACTTAACAGGTAAGTTTATTGAACTGATGTAGCTCTCTAACACTAGCGTGAGTTCATTCCAAGTTTCAGCTTATCAGGTGTACGTTTTCCAAAAGCATCGTTAGTTAATATGGTCGTTGTTAACACTGTTGTTGATGGAACTTGCGTCCATAATTGCTTTTGGGAAACGCACCCAATAGCAATTGTTATGTGTAACGTTAACGACTAGCAAACTTATGTCATTTATTTAGAATAACAAGAGCAAAAGATATAGCACCTGCTCATATTTTTTAGATGTGAATATGTACACCGATGCAGCGAACCATATTCATCCGAGCAGCCGGAGCACAACCAAAACATTGTTCTTACGAAGTTTTATTTTTTAACCGCTACAGGTCTAAAAGTTACATGTTGTAGCTTCAAAAGCTGCTTATTGTTATGTTGTTGTGACAAATAATTCCTCAGGTGTTTATACAGTAGATGCCTGATTGATACTAAATTGTTGTATCCATGTAACCAATTGAAAGTGTTATGAATCAATCCCCAGAACTTCATGAACTACAAAACAGGTATGATGTTTTAAAGCTGTCATGCCAAAAAAAATTCCCATGCTGCAATGCGCTTTTTGAACAGCGGGTAAAAATACTACAGTAAGGTCATTTTTAGGTCATCAGATCCTCTTACAGTCAGAATGGAGTTCACCAAAACTTCTAATGACTCTCAGTTGAGAGCTTCTCTGAGGTAGGAGGAACTCAGACTGAGCCCCATTCAAAAAGACATCCCCAGTTTCTAACTAGCTCGCACAGAATGAAAGAGGTCTGCTGAGCCCTGAGGGTGACATACAGTAGCGTCTCATAGGTCTGGAGTGCTCCTGCTGCTCCCTATCTCACAATGCTTTGCTTTATCACGCCATGTTCAATGCAATTCTGGCTGTAGTGTCTGTCAGTGTGAATGACTCCTGGCAAATTGGTCCAAGCCTGTCAAGGTTGGGCACCAACACCTGTGGAGACACGGTTTAGCACCTCCTGGTGACCTATGGCATTACTTTCCTTTTTAATAAGAGGCGAGAAACAGCATGTCCTTCCCTTTGGGTTGAACTCCTGTTGAAGTTTGAAATGGTTGACTGACAGAGCCTGATGCTGGTGTGGAATGGGAGTTGTGTGTGTGTATGAGGGGAGAAATAGAGGCTAAATGAGGAGCCGGTGCTCTCTTTGCCATGAACTCCTTAGTGTTTGATTTTTTCAGGTTTCACTAAACAGATGAGCTGCTTTGTAGCATGCCTACAGAGACTCCTGTCAGACAGGATTAGAGGAATAATTTATACTTGTTTTGTTTTTTTGCTTCACTTCATCACTCTTCTTCTCGTACCTCCGTCTAACTATGCTCCCTTGTGTAGGAGGAGGAAGGCCACCTCATTTAAAGTGGATTTGGCCTCACAGCAGTTGGGGATGGGGGAATGAGTGATAATCCTCCTCTCTATCTCTCGCCATCAGTGCTACTCTGCACCAAAACTCTCCTGCAGGAGCAAATGACAAACCTTAAAGTGACATGTCGGTAATACTGTGTCATGCAATGGAAATCAGTGTCCTGGGCTCCTAATCTAACATGAGCATGTTGTTGGAAAACATGACTCATGCCTTGGTTAAATTATGTGTTTTGGTTTCTTTATTTATGCACACTGCTGTTCGTAGGTTTGGGGTTGGTAAGATTTTATTTTATTTTTAAATTCGTTTTGAAATAAGTCTCTTATGCTCACCAAGGCTGCTTCATTTAATCCAAACGTAATAATTCCACGTAATAAAGATTTTTCTATTTTAATATATTTTAAAACGTAATTTATTCCTGTGATGCAAATCTTAATTTTCAGCATTTGATTTGGTGCTCATTTTGTATTATTATTAATGTTGTAAAGAGTTGTACTGCTTAATATTTTTTGTCATACATTGTGATTATTTGATGAAAAAAAGTTCAAAAGAACTGCTTTCTTTGAAATATAAATCTTTTGTAACATTGTAAATGTCTTTACTGTCACAAAAACATTAAAATCTTACCTGACCTCCAAACTTTTCAACAATATATGGGTCAATGACGTGACGCCTAAATAGGGCTGTCGCGGTGAGGGAATTTCCCTTGTGGTAATTCTGAGTGGCTCAATATGCGGTATTATCGCCATACACACACACACACACACACGTGTATATGATCTGTGTGTTTATGTGTTACGATATAACTAACAAGGTCATATTCAGAAACCAATGAAACCGAAACCAAATAGCGTTGAAACAGGAAGTGAAGTAAACAGAAGAGAATGACAAAATAACGGTCCACATAACAGAACATAAACCTGACAATAAGATCATTAGGCTATCGTTAGCCTATATGTATAACAGTTCGTTCTGATCTGATCTTCTAATCTGACTGGACAAGAGACAAATTTATATTGATATTTCCACCTGCGTGTGTTCTATACGGGCTGTCAGTCAGTGCAGTTAGATTGTTGCGCCACAAGGTGGTGGAAAGGGACTATCTTTGAGTGAGTCTTTAAACCGTTCATTCAACTACATGTTCAAAAACGCTGATTCATTCAAAAACGCTGATTCATTCATTCAAAGAGAAACGTAATGAAACACGCTGTTGAAATCATTTTAACTTTGAGCGCCACTTTAGAAGGCTCAGCTGACCAGCTATGCATCGATACTAAGACAGAGATTTCGCTTTCCTTGGACATGACAACCTATTTTCACAAACATATATGACTCGGCCTGGAGGACAGACGCAAGTAATCGCACACTCTCAGTCGATCTCTCTCTCATTCACTGTCTGTTTAGGCTATCTATGGAGCCTCTGAACAAATCAGCATGGTACACATTATGTTATCATTACTAACTTGTTTAATATTCAGTCCACATGCATGAAATGAATGTAAAATGAGAAGGGCATAACCCGCAAAAATCGCGGTTGCTGTGGTTCTTGCATTCCTCTGCGGTTTGCTCGTCAATAGCACGGTATTGCGATA
>NW_015506293.1:330635-330959 GCF_001515645.1 Sinocyclocheilus grahami
GGCATGATTTTTTTGTAATCCTGTGTAAAATTGCAAAGCATTTGTATTTATATTTCCATCATGATATACAAACAAACTTTCAAACTTTGTTTACATTTTATGAAATATCATCAAGAAACTACCATTTTGTGACTTTTATGTTGAAATCCATTTAAAGATAGGACTTTGCATCATATACCAATTTGCTAAGGACCCATGGAAGAATCAAGCTTTTTTTTATAAGGCTCTTTCAAATTTGGAAAAATAACTTTTTTAACGGCTGGTATGTAGTTACCACATTTGGATATCATGTGGTATGACCTCAAAAAACAATGAATATTAAGT
>NW_015506293.1:331302-336791 GCF_001515645.1 Sinocyclocheilus grahami
ACTTTTCACACATGTCTCTTTAAATACAGTTTTAATGATAAAATGTCTTTGTGTCATTTGGAGCGACCACTCATCATGTAGTGTGACCAATAATAGCAATAACTGTATTAAATTAAAAATAAAATATCTAATTTCTGTGGTTGAAATATGAATCACTGCTACAGTATGCTTAAGTGAATGGTATTTTTAAAACATTTTTATCAGTTTTATGCAATTTACAGGAAAATAAGTCTGTTAACTACATTTAAGAAGGCAACTCTGAAATTATAGAACAATCATTATTTACAAAAACTCAAATTAAATGCAAATACTTTTTCTAAACACTTTAATTACTGAGAACATTTTTAAAAAATGTTAAGCATGTTAAGGAAATTATTTACTTTTAATATAAATCATGGTCGCACCACATTACATTTTTTAAGGCTACGGCCAATTCATCTAGATGAAAAAACAATAAAATCACTTCATTTTACATTTTAATATGAATTTATGTGTACACAACATTCTTAATGTTTGAACAATTACAATAGATAGTATTATTTTTTGTATTTTAAAATTGGCCTGTCGAAAATCCTTATGACCCATATATCAACATTAAAAAAAATTTTTTGATACAGCCTAATGTAGTCATATTCTTTCCTAGCTAGATGACCTTCTACATGTGCCAAGAAAGATTTTAACATTTTATTTATTTATTTTAGATTTTAAAATGTTTTAATCAATTTTTACACCTGGCTGCCAAACATTAATAATTTTCTTAAAATATGAAATTAAACAACTGTGAATGGGGTTCATGTTCATTATTTCCATTCAGGAAGGAGTCAGTGAATTAGAACAGGAAACCCTGTCACCAATGACCCAAATATCAACATTAAAAATTATTTTTTGATACAGCCTAATGTAGTCATATTCTTTCCTAGCTAGATGACCTTCTACATGTGCCAAGAAAGATTTTAACATTTTATTTATTTATTTTAGATTTTAAAATGTTTTTAATCAATTTTTACACCTGGCTGCCAAACATTAATCATTTTCTTAAAATATGAAATTAAACAACTGTGAATGGGGTTCATGTTCATTATTTCCATTCAGGAAGGAGTCAGTGAATTAGAACAGGAAACCCTGTCAGGAGCTGTCTATTGCTTAAGTAAAAACATTTTTTTCATTCAAACACAAAAGGACCACATAGTTATCAGTAGCCTTACTTAAGACCTGCCATCTGACAAGGCTGACAGACAATCCTGGAGAAATAAATGGGATGACAGAACAGATACTTTGAAGAGACAAGCAAAAGACAGAGGGACGATTTTCAGCTTTGCATCCATTAAGCAGTCAGTCATGTGGACCGAAGAATGAAGCAAAGACATGCCATGAAATCTGCAAGACAGCTTAGCTACCATCTGTGTCTCTGTGATGCCTCCATTTTGGCATCCTCTCATGTTAGAAGACATTGGGTTATATGTTGAAAAGCATGATTTCTTTCCCCCGTTTTTTAAAAATGGATAGTTCACCCAAAAATGAAAAATCTGTCATCATAGTATCAAGTAAAATGAAAATGCAAACTAGATTGTGTGGGAGCTAACAATTTTTTTATTTTATGTTTTGAGTAGGACTATGAAACTTATCAATGGTAAAATTAGCTTAGCTACCATCTGTGTCTCTGTGATGCCTCCATTTTGGCATCCTCTCATGTCAGAAGACATTGGGTTATATGTTGAAAAGCATGATTTCTTTCCCCCGTTTTTTAAAAATGGATAGTTCACCCAAAAATGAAAATCTGTCATCATAGTATCAAGTAAAATGAAAATGCAAGCTAGATTGTGTGGGAGCTAACAATTTTTTTATTTTATGTTTTGAGTAGGACTATGAAACTTATCAATGGTAAAATATCACTGTGAAAATAGCCTACAGGTGCTGTTAGTTAACTGTTAAAGTTATTGGTTAATTTATTGTGCACTCTCTTTGGCTCATTGAAGACCACTCTTGCCGCAGCATACTGGATCAGTTGCAAAGGCTAGATAGTACATGCCGGAAGGCCGGCTAAGGGAGCATTACAATTGTGCAGTCTGGAGAAAACAAGAGCTTGGACAAGGAGTTGCATGGCCTGCTCTGATAAGAAGGGTCTAATCTTCCTAATGTTGTATAAAGCAAATCTGCAGGACCGGGTCATTGTAGTAATATTGTTTTTAGAGATGCACCGATCAATCGGCCAAGGATCGGAATCTGACGATTTTCCTCTAACTTTGCGTTGAAGAAAAGTACATGTTTGTTTGTATATGCTGTCAATTATAGTTCTTAGAAAGAAAATCGGCAGATCACACTAACGAAAAATTGGAAATCGGAATCGGCCAAGAAAATTGCAATCGGTGCATCTCTAATTGTTTTATTATTCTTATTCTTATTCTTTGTTATTCTTATTATTATATTCTTTTTGTTATACAACTATTTCACCAAATTAGTTTTGTATTGTTGGTTTGTTTGTAAAACTAATATACATTTCAAAACAAGTTGATCTTACCAGCAACAGTCAACAAACCAATAGGGCATCTGCAGTAGGTCATCTCAGCTGTTGAGTTCAGAATTTTTTTTGCACAATTTGCCATTTTTAGTAAATGTAGCCCATTGTACTTGCTGAAAAAGATACCTGGCACTGAATGCTTTGTACTTACATGTCATGACAGTATTTTTAGCAAGGCAAGGCAAGTTTATTTATATAGCACATTTCATACACAATGGTAATTCAAAGTGCTTTACATAAAAGAAAGTAATATAATCATAAAAAATAATCACAACAATAAAACAAGGAATTTAAAAACTTTGAAAATGATAAAAAAAAATTTTTAAAATGAATTTAAAACAGTTAAAAATAGAAAAATTATTATACATAAAATACAGTGCAATCAGTTCGGATTGCATAAAATACAGTGCAATCAGTTCGGACATCGCACAGTGCTCATTCAATAAATACACAGCTAAACAGATTAGTTTTGAGTCTAGATTTAAATGTGACTGTTTTAGCACATCTGATCTCTTCTGGAAACTGGTTCCAACTGCGGGCGGCAAAATAACTAAAAGCAGACTCCCCTTGTTTTGTGTGAACCCTTGGTATTTCTAACTGACTCAATCCTAATGATCTGAGTGGTCTGTTAGGTTTATATTCAGTGAGCATATCTGCAATATATTTAGGTCCTAGGTAGAGATGCACCAATTGCAATTTTGTTGGCCGATTCTGATTTCCGATTTTTTGGAAGTGTGACCTGCCGATGCCGATTTTTGCCGATTCCGATTTTCTTTCTAAGAACTATAATTGACAGCATATACAAACAAAAATCTATGCAAATTTCAATGCAAAAATTATTTACATAATAAAATAAATCATTAAATCCCCCAATCTGGACTAAGTTACAGATTTTCTCTCACTTAAACAACTCTGACAATAAAGCGCTCTGTGACTGGAAAGAGGAAGAAATAGTTAACTTAAAATTAGTTGCTGTATGTAACAAAACAGTTGTCATTTCCCACTATGTTTATAAATGGTCTTTTTCCCCCCTAAACTTATTAAATGTGTCATATTTCACATCAAATTCTTACTTTGTTTCAATTAATTCAGTTAGAATAATAAGAAACTGTAGAATTGTTACCATTCAAATGAAATTAGTATTAACAAACTCTATCTTTCTACTGCTGAGGCAACAGAAGCTGCATCTGAAGTGGCATTAGATGCATTTACACAGACAGTTTGATGAAGCTGAGGTGCCATAAATGCATTCACACTGCAAAATTCTGAAAATTTCAGAAAAAGATTAATGTTTTACATTTTTTAAACACAAATAAATGTTGAAAAAAATGCAATGATACTTTTAAATATGACTAAACCACCAGTAGGTAGTGGCAAATGTCTGTTTTAATGAGTGAGTCACATTTCTGAAAATTTCAGAAAAGATCAATGTTTTACATTTTTTAAACACAAATAAATGTTGAAAAAAATGCAATGATACTTTTAAATATGACTAAACCACCAGTAGGTAGTGGCAAATGTCTGTTTTAATGAGTGAGTCATTTATTCATTCATTCAACCGATTTATTCAAATATCTTATTCATTCAGAAACGAGACAAGTAACTGTCCTTATGAATGGGCCACTGAATCATTGACTCACTAGATTCGTTCAAAAACATGGATTCATTCAGTAACGAAACACCGCTGTGTGTTGCTTGGAGACGCACAACACTTCTGCTGTGGCTTTCATCGGCTTATTCATTCAGAAACGAGACAAGTAACTGTCCTTATGAATGGGCCACTGAATCATTGACTCACTAGATTCATTCAAAAACATGGATTCATTCAGTAACGAAACACCGCTGTGTGTTGCTTGGAGACGCACAACACTTCTGCTGTGGCTTTCATCGGAACTATTCTCGTCAGCAAAATTGAGCAAAAACAGTCAATATTTTGTCTAAAATCTAAGTCACTTCATTTTAACTTCTTGTTTATTGAAATACTATTGTATAAAATCAGTGTCACATTGCAATCGTGTTGATATTGATATTCGGGGAAACATCATGGCCGTATAATGTTGCTTACCTAAATCATATTTTGTGCCGTCATCATGCAAAGAATCTGCGCAAAGGATCATGGGAGCCCGAAGTGTCCATCATTTGTACCCTTCGAAATCCTTCATTCCAAAGGGCCCCTTGAAGTGGCCAGTTTTGAGCACTTCAGTTTGGAACGACCCTTCAATATGGCGGCCATGATTGTGCATTACATGCAACTGTGAGTGTGCGCATGGCTGTGACGTCATTGCCGGCGCTGCTGGCAATAAAAGGATCGGCTCGGAAAATCGGCCAATTCAGATCACTGGCCGGTCAATCGGTGCATCTCTCTAGTCATAGGCCATTGAGTGATTTTATAAATGAGTAAAATAACTTTAAAATCAATCCTAAATATAACTGGAAGCCAGTGTAAGGACCTAAGGACTGGTGTGATATGCTCAGATTTTCTGGTTCTAGTCAGAATCCTGGCAGCAGCATTCTGGATGATCTGCAGCTGACTAATGGTCTTCTTGGGAAGGCCAGTGAGGAGACCATTACAATAGTCCACCCTGCTGATAATAAAAGCATATACAAGTTTCTCCAAGTCTTGACTGGAAACAAAACATCTAATTCTTGCAATGCTTTGAGATGATTTTATGCTGATGTAGTTACTGCTTTGACATGACTACTGAAACAATGGCACAATGGCGACGACGCTGATGGCTGCCTCCGTGGCGTGCTCTGCAGTTGTTTTTATGTTTTTGTTAGTTTGTCCTGTCTTTAGTTATATCCCTGCAATCAGTTTCACCAGAGACGAATTGCTGGACATTCGGAAGTACACACCACCCGATATTTCACCGGTTTTCGACTATTCGGATGTTTTGCTGGACATTGTTGTCGGGGGAGCTGTGGCGCTGATCAAACGCTTCAGGACGCGCAGACGGGGGAAGCGAGCCGG
>NW_015506293.1:336894-340138 GCF_001515645.1 Sinocyclocheilus grahami
TGGCACATCCAACTGTTAATTTCATCAATGCATTGGCAGAGGGAGTCAATGGGGCTGTAGTCATTTGGTGATAAGGCTAGGTAAATCTGGGTATCATCAGCATAGCTGTGATAGGCAATTTAGTTCTTTCTCATTATTTGACTTAGTGGGAGCATATACAGACTAAACGAGCGGTGCAAGAATTGAGCCTTGTGGGACTCCGCATGTCATGGACGTCCACTTAGACTTATGCTCTCCTATACTCGCATAATAACCTCTCCCTTCTAAGTATGACCTGAACCAGTTGAACCGTCCCAGAAAGCCCAACCCAGTTTTCCAGTCTCACTAGAAGCATGTTATGATCGACAGTGTCGAATGCAGTACTGAGATCTAGTAGTACCAGCACTGATATGTTCCCAGAATCAGAATTTAAGCAAATATAATTTATTATCTTAATGAGCGCTGTCTCTGTGCTGTGATGCGGTCGGAAACCAGATTGAAAATTGTCCAGGTATCCATTTGAGTTTAAAGGAGACATATTATGCCCCTTTTTACAATATGTAATATAAGTCTCTGGTATACCCAGAATGTGTCTGCGAAATTTCAGCTCAAAATACTCCACAGATCATTTATTATATTATTTTGAGAATGCCTATATTGAGTGGAAGCAGAAACACTGTTTTTTCGGGCCTGTCTCTTTAAGTGCAAATGAGCTGCTGCTCCCCGCCCCCTTTTCCAGAATGAGCTGCGCCATTACAGCTCGTGCCTGCTAAAAAGAAACATCTGTTTTGGTTCTGATTATCATGTTTATCGCGCTGAAATCATGCGTTTTACACCATATTGTGAATATTAAAATCCCCTGCAATAGCAAACCAGTCAAACTCTGAGGAAATAATTGATAACATTTCTGTGAACTCTTCAACAAAGGCTGGAGAGTATTTTGGAGGCCTGTAAATAATGATAAACAGAATGCGTGGTTGGAGCACCTTTCAGCACAATCCCTAGATATTCAAAAGACAAGTACTGACCAAATGACACTTGCTTGCATTGATAGACATCTTTAAATAGAGCAGCTACACCTCCACCTCTCCTAACAGTCCTGCAGACACATCAGCAATGAAATAAGTGTTTTTAAACTTTACACGTTATACTTGTAAGTAGGGCTGGGTTTTGACACAAATTTCATGATTCGATTCGATTCTCATTCACAAGGTTTCGATTCGGTTACCAATTCGATTCAATATCAATTATTTTGGATATACTGTATATGAGGTACAGTACTTGCCAAATTTTCTCAAGGAAAAAAAATCTATCAACTAATGCTGTAAAATATACATGAGAGTCAGTTGGTACAACATTACTATAATATTGAAGGTTAAAATTGAATGATTTGTCTATAGCTATAGCATACAACTGTTAAAATTACACAATGACATTTTTAAAATAATAAAGTTACAATTACATAATATTTCTACTTCAATTAGTTTTTTTTAATATACAAATTTTAATGGTGGCTGTATTATTTTGTGCTGAAACTTGTATTAATGTGGAGGAGACGATCAGTTCACGTGCGCCTCGCGCTGCTGCGTCTATTGAACTGAGGCGCTACAGCGATCTGTCACTCCACATTAAACGGTGCCAAAACGGCATTTATTGTTTGAATACTGCAATACAATGGACATAAATTGAAACCCGAGACTTTGTTTCATATTAAAAGCACCAAAGCACAATGCTTACTGAGATTTATTGGATGGGAAGTGCCCTTCAACAGGAAAACAGGCTAGACTAATACAAACCCGATTCCAAAAAAGTTGGGACACTGTACAAATTGTGAATAAAAACAGAATGCAATGATGTGGAAGTTTCAAATTTCAATATTTTATTCAGAATACAACATAGATGAAATATCAAATGTTTAAACTGAGAAAATTTATAATTTTAAGGGAAAAATAAGTTGATTTGAAATTTCATGGCATCAACATCTCAAAGTTGGGACAAGGCCATGTTTACCACTGTGTGGCATCCCCTCTTCTTTTTATAACAGTCTGCAAACGTCTGGGGACTGAGGAGACAAGTTGCTCAAGTTTAGGAATAGGAATGTTGTCCCATTCTTGTCTAATACAGGCTTCTAGTTGCTCAAATGTCTTAGGTTGCAGACAATCAGCATATTAGAATGATCTCTGAAGATCATGTGACACTGAAGAGAAGTTGAGATCTGACATCACAGGGGGGAAAACCCTTTATTTTAAATTGTAAAATTATTCCACAATATTACTGTTTTTTATATTTTTAATTGATGCAGTTGGTGACATGAACAAAGAACCTTACTAATACAAATCCTTAGAACAGTATTTGATATATCATATCAAAACAAGCACAAGCACACTCACACTTATGAACATTTGTTAATGAAATTATTTTTTAACATGAAATTAGTTTCTTATTCCATTCCATAAAATGCAGTGAAGTATTTGTTTTCTCATTTACAGCGTACCAAATATAGGCTACTTTTTAAACTTAAAATTGTGTCCATACAATTTTGTTTAATCCAAAATTGTACTTATTAAAGGAACACTTTCATGCTTGTGTAGTCTTAGATTCCTATTAATTTTGTAAATACAGCCTAAGCCTAACAGTTTAAGAACAATTAGCTACACCAGGATAGATGAAAAACGATCCACAAATACAAGTTTATTTCAGCTGTTGTATTTAAATGAAAACGACTAACAACAGACACAGTTTTAAAGCATTGCAACAGCACAACGAACTGAAATCAAAGTCATTTACAACTAAGTGTGCTGAATGTCTGCAATCATTCAGTCAGTGACAACTGCACAAAACGTGCAAACTAATGAAAGCATTATAAACTGTTACACTGTTACAAACAAATGTTGTTTAGGCATAGGTTTGTGCAACGCTGTAAAATATTTACCTTTTTAAACTATACCATTAAACCATTAAACATACAAGGAGCCTGAACTGAAATTCTCAGTTCCACCTGGTTCCACGCGCATGTCCGGGAAACTCATGAATATTCATGTATGCTCCGCCCACTGAAACAGAAAATCTCGTAACACCTGCGAGTTGTAGTGAATGACCTGATTGACATTTGCTGGCTTTGGCCAGCCTCTAAGCTAACGCCTACGTGCCTGTATTGAATATGATTACGCATGGCTCCAGTAGAGTTATTGTAAGACAATTTGACATTACACAGTTTACTCAAAACTTTTCAGTTTCCTTCTAATTCAAAATAATCCCACACCTT
>NW_015506293.1:343205-344441 GCF_001515645.1 Sinocyclocheilus grahami
ATATTTCAAATAAATGCTGTTCTTCTGAACTTTCCATTCATCAAGGAATCCTGTCGCTGTATAATGGTTTCCACACTTCATGAAGCAGTACAACAATTTTCAATTCTGATCATAATCAGAAATGTTTCTTGTGCAGACAATCAGCATATTAGAATGATCTCTGAAGATCATGTGACACTGAAGAGAAGTTGAGATCGGACATCACAGGGGGGAAAACCCTTTATTTTAAATTGTAAAATTATTCCACAATATTACTGTTTTTTATATTTTTAATTGATGCAGTTGGTGACATGAACAAAGAACCTTACTAATACAAATCCTTAGAACAGTATTTGATATATCATATCAAAACAAGCACAAGCACACTCACACTTATGAACATTTGTTAATGAAATTATTTTTTAACATGAAATTAGTTTCTTATTCCATTCCATAAAATGCAGTGAAGTATTTGTTTTCTCATTTACAGCGTACCAAATATAGGCTACTTTTTAAACTTAAAATTGTGTCCGTACAATTTTGTTTAATCCAAAATTGTACTTATTAAAGGAACACTTTCATGCTTGTGTAGTCTTAGATTCCTATTAATTTTGTAAATACAGCCTAAGCCTAACAGTTTAAGAACAATTAGCTACACCAGGATAGATGAAAAACGATCCACAAATACAAGTTTATTTCAGCTGTTGTATTTAAATGAAAACGACTAACAACAGACACAGTTTTAAAGCATTGCAACAGCACAACGAACTGAAATAAAAGACATTTACAAATAAATGTCTGCAATCATTCAGTCAGTGACAACTGCACAAAACGTGCAAACTAATGAAAGCATTATAAACTGTTACAAAATGATGAACAAATGTTGTTTAGGCATAGGTTTGTGCAACGCTGTAAAATATTTACCTTTTTAAACTATACCATTAAACCAGCTGAAATACAAGGAGCCTGAACTGAAATTCTCAGTTCCACCTGGTTCCACGCGCATGTCCGGGAAACTCATGAATATTCATGTATGCTCCGCCCACTGAAACAGAAAATCTCGTAACACCTGCGAGTTGTAGTGAATGACCTGATTGACATTTGCTGGCTTTGGCCAGCCTCTAAGCTAACGCCTACGTGCCTGTATTGAATATGATTACGCATGGCTCCAGTAGAGTTATTGTAAGACAATTTGACATTACACAGTTTACTCAAAACTTTTCAGTTTCCTTCTAATTCAAAATAATCCCACACCTT
>NW_015506293.1:349491-353830 GCF_001515645.1 Sinocyclocheilus grahami
ACCTTACTAATACAAATCCTTAGAACAGTATTTTATATATCATATCAAAACAAGCACAAGCACACTCACACTTATGAACATTTGTTAATGAAATTATTTTTTAACATGAAATTAGTTTCTTATTCCATTCCATAAAATGCAGTGAAGTATTTGTTTTCTCATTTACAGCGTACCAAATATAGGCTACTTTTTAAACTTAAAATTGTGTCCATACAATTTTGTTTAATCCAAAATTGTACTTATTAAAGGAACACTTTCATGCTTGTGTAGTCTTAGATTCCTATTAATTTTGTAAATACAGCCTAAGCCTAACAGTTTAAGAACAATTAGCTACACCAGGATAGATGAAAAACGATCCACAAATACAAGTTTATTTCAGCTGTTGTATTTAAATGAAAACGACTAACAACAGACACAGTTTTAAAGCATTGCAACAGCACAACGAACTGAAATCAAAGTCATTTACAACTAAGTGTGCTGAATGTCTGCAATCATTCAGTCAGTGACAACTGCACAAAACGTGCAAACTAATGAAAGCATTATAAACTGTTACAAAATGATGAACAAATGTTGTTTAGGCATAGGTTTGTGCAACGCTGTAAAATATTTACCTTTTTAAACTATACCATTAAACCAGCTGAAATACAAGGAGCCTGAACTGAAATTCTCAGTTCCACCTGGTTCCACGCGCATGTCCGGGAAACTCATGAATATTCATGTATGCTCCGCCCACTGAAACAGAAAATCTCGTAACACCTGCGAGTTGTAGTGAATGACCTGATTGACATTTGCTGGCTTTGGCCAGCCTCTAAGCTAACGCCTACGTGCCTGTATTGAATATGATTACGCATGGCTCCAGTAGAGTTATTGTAAGACAATTTGACATTACACAGTTTACTCAAAACTTTTCAGTTTCCTTCTAATTCAAAATAATCCCACACCTTCTCGTCTTTCGCACGGTCATTTTTAAACTCGCCGCAACTGACACGAAGAGAACGCATGTGAGGTCTGAGGTAAAAATGTAGTTTTCGCCCAAATAAACTTGAAAAATAATGTGTTATTTTTCAAACGTTTTATTTTAACTTGTTATTTAAAATGTTTTAAATGCAATGTTAATATGATGGTAATTTGAATGATAAAATCATGTTTTTTTTTGTTTTTTCCCCCCTGTCGTGTAATCGACTATTGTTTTCAGTGTCGACTAGTAGGAGCTGTACCGTTTAGTCCAGTGTTTCCCAACCAGGGTGCCGTCTGTCGAGAGCAGGGGTGCCGTGTAAAAATTTAATATTTTTAAATTGCTAAAATGTTGAAAAAAGCATCTATTATATAATATCCATTTCTGATGTCGCCAATAATTAGAGATGCACCGAAATTCCGGGTGCCGAAAAGTAGTTCACTGCTCAGGTTTCACTTTGTGCTCCACTCATATACCGTTCATGCTCATCGGAACAGCAACGTCCACTCAAAAATCGAGCCGACAGGAAACATCTATGTAGTACAGTATTGTTTCTGTTTGCCCTACTGTGTTGTAACATGGTGTGGTATATGGGTAACTCTGGTAGCACTGCCCTCTCATTCATTGATCTGCCTAACCGCTATGCTATGCTCATGTGTTCTGATAATAATAGCTTTCTAGGACTAAACATTATTTGGATAATTGGTTAAAAAAAAAAAGTTAAATATCTTAACCCTACTGTTAGACCTACCTGAAAAACTAAAAAGCAATTTATTTAATTCGAAGGCCTGTTGTTATTTTTTATTTGTGCTATCATTATTCATTTCTTTATTTGTTCTTATTTTATTACTGACCGCTTGTCATTTTTTATTCAATTCAAAGTTTGAAATCAAGCTATCTCGTGTTACCAAAATTACCCCACTGTAAAATAAAAAACACTGAGTGAGCAAAAATTTGTGAGATAGCTAGTTATAATGGTAATTAAATAATGTTTACATATGTACATAAGCCTACATTAAAATCTGTCATATAAATTGGTCTCTTCATTAGAAATTAGCCTACTGATTGCCACCATTGATGGACAACATTTTTTAATAATATTAAAAATATCTGTATGACATTATATTCTGCAGTTCTTCCCTGTTGTACCGAATATCTATACTTTTCAAATGATCATATCAAAGTTAGAAATTCAAATATTGTGACAATTAATTTTGTAGGGTGCCACAAGTTTGTTAAAATTTCCAAAGGGTGCCGCGACTAAAAAAAGGTTGGGAAACCCTGGTTTAGTCGACTAGACCCGCACATCCCTAATCGAGATATCGATATTTTTTACCCAGCCCTACTTGTAAGTATTTGTGTTTTTATCAAAAGCTCAATTAATCCAAAATAAAAGACTGATAATTCCTTACCGACGTTGTAAACCCTTTGTTGTGTTTCCTGTTTACTTCTATGCCTTTTAACTCAACCTCAACATAATTGGCGACTTGTGCAAGATTTGAACCCAGTGACCTCTCGCACAACATAAAGGATTCAGCTCCCGCCACTAGCACCCCTAGATGCCATAATTGAGCTTTGTAACAAATGGAACACAGCAGCTGCACAAAGGTGAAACAAACAAAACCAAGAAAGCAAGTGTAGAGCAGTGTTTTCTAATCCAGTTTTCTTCAACTTGTGGGTCACAAGCCCATAATGGGGTGTATTTCTGTTCTGATTGGGTCGCAGAGAGCAGACAGTATAAAAAAACTGATTTGAAACCATATAATCATGCACACTTATGATAGCACGATCGATATGGTTTGAAAGGGAGAAAAAGAAAAAACACATACAATATCTAAGTTTTGTTGATGATGTACAAGTCCGTGCATTCAATCAAATGGGAATTCTGACGCGTATAAGTGTGTTCATGTAATCGTTCAAAGCCAATAAAGCGGCGAAAAAAATGTGCGCTCATCTCACACAGAAACAGAGATGGCGCACGCCTAGCTCTGTTGTTTGTGTTACAATGGCTTAAAATCGGTTGTTTTAAAACTACAGTGCTAAAAAACGTGTGTCCATGCTACAGATGTAGTCCCTTGTTTAGGAACAAGCTCCTCGTTTTGTCCTGGCTGGTCGTTTGTCACCCTTCACACGGTGGTGGCATGTAAAGACCGCAGTCATCCAAATGATGAAAAAATATTACTGTAAACAATGTATTTTGCGACACCACGAAATAAACGATAGAGCATAATATGAAACGATAGACTTTTTATTTCGTCCATCCGATATACAGTATATCGTCATATCGCGCAGCCTTAATTGTCGATTATTCCCTTGAAATTGCGATTATTACGATTATCACAATTTACATTGAATTACGTTTATAACATTGTTTGAAGCAACTGCATGCCATATTTTTATAGGAAAATAAGACGTTAAAAAAAACGTTATTGCCTCATGTCAATTATACATTGGATTCGTTTCTTCTTTAAATAATAATAAAAAAAAATATGGATGGTATTATATAAATTAAAAGAATGGAAAAACACTTAAGATAGCCTGTAGAAAGAAAAAAAAACACAAGCACTCAGAATAACATAAGTGGACTTTGAACGATTAATTTCCATTTTGAACGATTATGTAATTGTGGCATCCAGAATTGTAATCGCGATTAGAAATTAAATAAATTGTCCAGCCCTACTAGAGATGCTTGTCCTGAACTCATTGGTGAATCTGTATTTGGTCAAATACAAATGGCAGATTGTTTCTGAATACATAGTAGACACTGCAGTTGCCATTTACTGCTGTCATTTGTTTTGTGTGTAATCACTGTTTTTCTGTGACAAATGACCGTATTTTAAATAAGACCATTATCTCATGATATTTACGCTCAGTCTGAGCAAGTTGTAAAGCCAGTCATAAAAGTGGAATTTGAAAGCACTATTTTTATCTCCTTTTGTTAGACTCAGTGGTAGGATAGAAGCTGTCTGCTTGTGACTGCCAAAACAGTCACAGGCACGAACAAAAGGTGAATTAGCCCAGAATATTGTCAACATATATACAAGAAAGAAATTCATACCATCGGCTAATAATGAAAGTCCTTGCTGGCTGTCTGAGATGGTTGGCTTTACAATTACAAATGCCCTTTAGAGGAAAATGGATCAATTTTAATTCACACTTCAAAAGCAGGGATTCTCTTCGAGATAATTGGATGAATCCAGCAGGTAAAGAGCTCTGCATGCCTGGAAATACTTTAACCAAAAATAATTGCACACCTTGGAACGTTCGTCAGCCAATTAGAATCAAGCATTCAACAACCCTGTAATATAAAATAGAATAATTAATTATGTTATGTTATGTGTTATTAAAGGGGTCATATGATGCTTTTTTAAAGATCATTATTTG
>NW_015506294.1:0-1665 GCF_001515645.1 Sinocyclocheilus grahami
AGAGAAAGGCAAACTTGAAATCGCATCATATGACCCCTTTAAGACACTTGGAGAATGTAGAACTACAGTGTAATTCATATAAAAGGTTGTTATTGTTATACATTTTTTGATAACAAACTGATTTTTTAATGAATAGAATCTTTAAAAGAACATAATTTATTTGAGAAAGAAATCTTTTAATCCTAAATTATATATTGTAAATATCTTTCCTTCACTTTTGATTTTATTAAGTAAATATTTAAAGTCTGAGACTAAAACAATAATGATGCTATCAATTAAAAATCTCTCACTGTGATACTTGCTCACCCCTACTATTAACCATGATTATAATGGGAAAGGTTTTTATTTTTACTGCCATATGCTAAGTATTCTAGCATGATATCCACTTTTGATCAACTGAAGTTTGTCCAGCATTTACTAAATATAACCACAAATGGTGTACTTAGTCTCCTTGATGGTGTATTTTGTTCTGCTAAATGGCTGGCACACAATATGGCCTTTAACCCATTTCGTGGTTTTTTGAAAAGGACATAGTAGCATGGTGAATGCCCTTTAGAAAAACAGACCTGGAGGCTGCTAAACAGGTAAAGTGTTCGAGTTTTTAGCACGGGGCTGGCATGATTGATTTCTGTAATGTTGAGTGTGCTTTTTCTACACACTGCCTTGCTGACACACTGGCCCTGATATTGAGCACCACATTGCTGCAGGGCATTTGGGAGTGTGTGTATTTGCCCGTGTGTTGTCTCACAGAAGCCATAGTAGGTTAGCATGCATTTGCATAAAGGAGAGCTGTTATTGAGTGTGTCCCTGTCCTACACGGCGAATGCTCTAATACCTTTGGGGCGTGAGTACAAGGGTAGGAGAGGGAGGAAAGAATCTTGATTAGCTTCGCGGTCATTAGTGGATGATTGAAAGCATGCTATAAAGAGAGTCTAATCAAGGATGCTTTTGCCCCCCCTCCGTGCCTTTTTAACTCATTTTGTCTTATATTGTTAAAAAAAAGGTTTAGACTGTTTTCATGCTGATTATTCGGTGGAACCACAGTTTTAGGGTGACCATACGACCGCTTTTTCCCAGACATGTCCTGGCTGGAATTTCTAAATTGTCTAGTTTACAGGTGTGTTCGGCTTGAAAGTAAGTTTTTACTTTCAGCAAGTATGAAACCAATAGAAAATAAAGCCAAAAGATGAGTTCGGCTTGTAGAGGTACTGCGCAGACCAATCGATGTTTGACATCAAAGTACCACGAGAGCTATAGAGCAGAAACTCTGCATGTTGTCGAATTGTTCTCACAGTACTTTGTTGTCACACACCGATCGATCTGCGCAGTACCTCTTCAAGCCGAACTCAACATTTGGCTTTATTTTTTATTGGTTTCATACTTACTGACAGTAAAAACTGAAAATAAGTTTGACCAATAGTGTGCAGGCATTGTACATAATCGACCAGTCATGGCATGCAAGAAGGTGGGATCTACAGGAAATGGTCAAACCAATGCAAATTTTAGACATTTTAGGCAATCTAGAAATCCAAATTTGAGAAAGAGAATGGAGACACTTGGAGAATGTAGAACTGCAGTGTAATTCATATAAAATACTGTATAGCAGTAGAAATAAACACACACACACACACAAATATATACAGTAATAACTATTCTCTTTTTGTG
>NW_015506294.1:1873-5858 GCF_001515645.1 Sinocyclocheilus grahami
TACATTTCAATTCAGGAGTTCACTTCCACATCAACTGAACCAATAAACTCTATCCCAGACCATCTTTTCATGTGGACTCAAGTAGAGTTAGATCAAAATGATCCAAAATCTGAAATACAGTGGACTTGGGTCCACACCAAAAGCAAGCTAGTTCTGTTTTGAATCATAATGCCTATGAAATATCCCTATGGATTTAATATTTTTACTTCAATTGGCAAGTGGACCTCTAAGTGACCTTCTATGGGCAGTGATTCAAAATAAGCTGTGGAGAAAGTGCTGTGCTTCTATATGTGGTTGAGTGCATGTAATACTGTTGGCTGGCTTAACACAAGGTGAACGAAGCTAAATAAAGGTGATATCACTTGATTTATTATATTTATAACTTTAGATATGATTCTGCACCATCATCTCTTGGATCTTTATTGTGTTTGACTGAGGTGAACACGGCTGAGCACTTAACAAATGGGTAAATGTGTCAAAGGTAATGGGAGTAAGGGTCTTATCCGTGCTTCTGAGCTCCATGTCTCTTCCTAATGTGATTACTTCACCTGTGATTAAGGTCAGCCCCTAATGTTCTTGTTTTTGTTCTTAAGGTGCTGTTCTAGCTGTTGTGTGATGATTGGGTGTGATCTGAAAAAGGCGACAACTATAAAGTATAGGAACAACTAATAATGAACAAGCTTTTACAGAATTTATTAATTTACACTACCTTTCAAAATACTGGGGTGAAAACATGAAGAGGGTTATAAGGCCAGCCATTTGCCAGAACAAAATACAACTATGAGGGGACAAAATAAAGTGGTAATATTTCGCAAATGCTGGTCAAACTTCCTAGCAGCTGATCAAAAGATAGCATGCTAAACTACTTATTTATTAGTCCCAGACTTTCACTATTCAACTATTAAAATCTTCCACCATTGTGAAAATGCATTAAACCTTCCTAACCCTTTTATAATAATTCTAACATACAGCTTCTCTTA
This sequence comes from Sinocyclocheilus grahami, assembly GCF_001515645.1. Taxonomy (NCBI): domain Eukaryota; kingdom Metazoa; phylum Chordata; class Actinopteri; order Cypriniformes; family Cyprinidae; genus Sinocyclocheilus; species Sinocyclocheilus grahami. The sequence continues at coordinate 2,854 of NW_015506294.1, forward strand.
GCTTATTGCTTTATTTTGCAACCATAAGCAAACCTCTTCCTGCATTATGGGATCATTTACCAGTTAGGTTGATTAGGATGGTTAATCAAATTTTAATCCTAAATTTAGGAAGAACTAAGAACATTATAATAACCATAACGGTCAATTCCATGACTGCGGCCCCATGGCCCTGTTTCCAATTAAATGCAATTACTATGTGCTGTACATCACATCTCTGATGTGGATGAGGAAAATGTAGGCTGGCTTAAGCTAGAATGGACTGTTATGTCTGGTATAATATTACCAAGAGAGAAAAGCGTAAGTCAACCCTTACTTAACAGTGACATGCAGACCTACAGGAAATGAATCAGGTCATCAAAGGTCTTTCTAATCACTTCATACCAAGCACACAGATGGAGCTCATGCACCAGCCATGCAAACTGATCTATCTTCAGTCACGTCACAGTGAACAATAGCTTTATCCTCCCTAATCCAAATCTTGCCCATCTTTATAGATGAAAAACTGATATGTATCACTCCAATCAACCTGTTGTCTTAAAGTTTAGTCAACATTTACATTTAATCATTTAGCAGATGCTTTTATCCAAAGTGACATACAAATGAGAGTCAAATGCAGCTATACAGGCTCCTCATTCATGGTAAGCCTCCTAGAACATTGCAATTCACTTCAATCCTCTTGTATTTGATTCCTGTCTAGTGCACATGCACTGTAATCTTTGCTAAGCTTTCATGACTCATAAAGTTTTAAATGCGCACATATAAACAAACATGTACGCTGTACTAATATTAGAAAGAGTAATGGAAAGTAGACATTTGCTTGTTTATACTCTGCCTTAAATCAGTCCTTTTTAAAGCCACACGTTATCTAGTTTTATTTGATTGTATTTTAATACTAAACTGACACCATCTTTGCAACTTCAATACTGATAGATGTTGCATTGACTTAAATGTTTAATGTCAAAGTAGTGATTAAATGGTTCTTTTTTTACATATTGTGACATACATCTGAGTGAAACGTTTTATTGAGAGAAAAAAAATACTGAATGGGGACTTGTTCTGTTTATTGGTTCTGCTGTCCGGTTGTTGATGAAGGCAGATCTGAATGCAAGCTTGCAGTCGATTGTAAGAAAGATGTGGACTAAATGAGATAAGTCTCATCATTCCGATTAAAAATTAAGAGGTAAAAAAACATGCACGTATGAATTGTTCACAGTAAGATCAATAACAAGCATTTAGAAAATAGAACAGAGAGCGAGTTTTCATTTTATGCCAACTTTAAATTTAGCTGGAGTGTGACTCCCACTCTTGTTCTTCTTCTGTCTTACTTTTCTATCCTGTCCAGATGGTTGGTACTGCATTACATTCAGCAATGACAGAATTACTTTACAGGGGTTAAAGTGCCCCTATTATGGATTTTTGAAAATTACCTTTCATGCAGTGCAACACAGTTCTAAGTGAATGAAAACATCCTGCAAAGTTTTAAATCTGAAAGTGCACCGTGTATAAAGTCATTGTCTCTCAAAAGAAAGAGTCGACTCTGAATCATTGAAAGTAGTTGTTTTTAAAACAAATTCCAAGCCGTTTCATGTTGACGTCAACATGAAACATTAGCATATTGCCCACCCACTTGTTGGTCTTTTCGCATTGGTCTGAATGAAAATGCAAATTCTTTGCCACTAGGTGCCGCTTTTGGAGTGGTAAAAACATAGATATGTAACATATCTATGGGTAAAAATAGTGGTTTCCTCTGTAACGCTGTACACAAAGCAGCACTGCACTCACAAACGCTGCTTTATCAGGTGTTACAGGCATGATGAAATGAAAATGAGACCAATCGGACCAATCACCGCAGATTAGCGTCCCGCAAAGGAGGGGTTTGGAAAAATTAATCGTTGAGCGAATCGTTTGGGAGTCGTTGAGCAAGTAAGGTCAAAATAAATGCATATTATAAAACAACGAGTGTTTTTTTTTTACCTTGCATGCGTGTCAACCTGTTGTTGGGGACTCCCAAAACCATGAACCTTTCCCATAATAGGAGCACTTTAATCTGTAAGTCTGATAGTTTTTTGGACGGATATACAGTGATAAAAATTAATACTTTTTTCAGTCATTGTCGCAATTTATAGTCACTACTTTTCTTTGTTTTATCTATTTTTTTCCAACATGTTTTTATTATGTTATTATTTAATATCTTGAGGTTTAAACACAATTTAGAATCCAAGATTTTCTCAGATATGTGTGCATGCATGTATGTGTACGTTGAGTTCCAACATGTGCTGTTCTTTAGCACTCTATTTATCCATTCTGCTTCTTTAATTTCAATAAATCCTCTCCAATATGTTCCTACTATAATCTGCTGGCAGCCTTGTCTCTCCACTGTTTCCAGTTCTCCCTGTCCCTGTTTTTCTGCTTGCTTGTCTTTGCTCTTCTGTCCTTTTTGAGCTGATCTCACTATCGTTATCTAAAACCCTGTACATATCAGTGTTCAGTGTTCATTGTCATTGTTTTATTTGATTGTAATATTTCTTCTACTTTGAGAAAATTGTTTATTCTGATTATGAAAGTATTTTGCGCAGGTTAATACAAATTTTGTTTTTAGAATTTTAGAAAAAAATGTCTTTAGTTTCCATTGTCATACAGTTTTCAGCATAAAAAAGTAAAGAAGCTGACATGACAGCAAGAAAACACTATCTTACTATCCTATTAAACACACTCTAGAAATGTAACCTATCTTAAGATTTGTCTGATTTAATAATCATCACAGAATACTGCGAAAGTCATTACCATTACCGCTACCATCACCATGGCTGTCAATGTCATAATTGCCACCAACATCATCACCATAATGAACAACAGAAATCAGCAACCTATTAAAGTAATTGTCGCTATAATTTGTCACTATACATCCAAATGTATATATTTCCCAAAGATAAACACATTGAAGTTCCAAATGGAGCAACACACATGATAGCTCAATAGGTAAACGCATAGCACTTGTATCAACA
>NW_015506294.1:7340-7763 GCF_001515645.1 Sinocyclocheilus grahami
TTAATTATTCATATTTCCCCATGAGCTGATTCGCTACAGCCTTAACAAAAAAAGTAGATATTCTAAAAAAAAATGCAAAAAACTGTTTTTGTCTTGTCACTGACTTCAGTTTTATTAACAAAAACACTTCATAATACCTTCTTTTGCGTTCCACAGAAAAAAATAACTCATACAGGTTTGTAACAACATGAGGGTGATGTCCTTGCATTAGGATCTTCTGTATGTCTGTAAACCTCTTTTGTATAATGAAATGTTCAGCCAGATAAAGTTTAGCTAACTATTACCAGGCACATTTTTGCACTTTTTATCCTGTGCATTAAGCTGAAGGCGAGTATGTTCTGATCTCCAGCGGTGTGATCTTAAGCTCAGACACCTTGTATAGACTCTAAGGCCTCTGCAGAACTGTGTTTGAACCTGGTGTCT
>NW_015506294.1:7850-8845 GCF_001515645.1 Sinocyclocheilus grahami
CTGTGTCTGCTGAAGACTTAATAGCCTACAACACACACACACACACATACTGTGAAATTACTATTGCAGTATTAGCATTTGTCCAGTCCAGTTATCAACACTCTAATTCGCAATCCAAACAATAAAGTCAGGATTTATGAATTTGCCACAGCCAAAGAGAACAAGGCCGCGGAATTGTTGTCTTAGAGGGAAATTAAATTGATTATTTAATTACACAATTAAGTTGATTTGACTAAATTTTACCCTTTTGTTCCCCTTGTTCAGACTGAAACAGAGGGGTGAAGATGAAAAAGAGGGTTTATTTTAGAGCATGGATTACAGTGTATGTTGATGTGACGTAAACATGATGTCAATCAAAGCAGCATTGTGGTGCCCACAAACCCGCTGACTCTCCCCCCTTCACATGGCCACATGCTGGCAGACGTGACCCCTGCGGTCTCCATCGCTCTTTCCCCTATCTCTCTCTGCACCTCTCTTGTCTTTATTGGAGCCAAATCCAATCATGTAAACCCCTCCGCCCCCTGCTCGTACTCTGACTAATGTCATTAATCTGAAGGGCATGCATCCTGAAATATTTCCTTCACACTTCCTTTTCTTTCATTCTGCATGTCTGTCTGTCTTTATTTGTAGTTTCTACATCTCTTGCTTTTGTTCCTGTTGTCTCCTGTTGTATATCTATGTCTGCTGCCCACAAAATAATTGAATTTGCTGTGATGATCATTGATTGACTCAGATCTGTGAAGCCTATTGTATCTCAAAATGATCTTTGAATGCTGCAAGATGGAATAAAATGAAGTAAATAATTTTGGATTTTTGTCTTTCCAAATAATTTTTTTTTATTATTCAGGTTCTGTCTAAAGTGCCGTAGATCTTCCACAGATCATTGTACACAGTGCAAGATAATCTCAGAACATCTTGAAGGCATCCAACATATGACCTCAAATCTTGCATCTGTAGATCAGTTAAAGTGTTGTCTCCTCCAGAGCCCAACTGCC
>NW_015506294.1:10809-17273 GCF_001515645.1 Sinocyclocheilus grahami
GCTAACTGGGCCCAATTTGGACATTTTCATTTAGGGGTGTACTCATTTTTGTGGCCAGCGGTCTAGACATTAAAGGCTGTGTGTTGAGTTATTTTGAGGGGACAGCAAATTTACACTGTTATACAAGCTGTACACTCACTACTTTACATTGTAGCAAAGTGTCATTTCTTCAGTGTTGTCACATGAAAAGATATAATAAAAAATATTTACAAATGTGAGGGATGTACTCACCTCTGTGAGATACTGTATATATATATAAATATATATATATGACCTTATTATATATATTATCTTAAGGTCAAAGTCTTCAGTAATGAAATGCACCGTAACACTGTTACTCCGCGTGTAGTGTGCCAGGGTTGCCCAGTTTTCACAACAAAACCCACCCAATTGCTGCTCAAAACTAGTCCAATCGCGTTTCGTGGGGGGTCCACCAATAAAAATTGCATAATTATGCTATCTCTCGCCATACTTTGATGTCATACACCAATCGATCTTCAAGTCGAACACACCTCTTTACTCTTGCATGTCACGTGACTGAGTGTGATCACACGGTTTCAATCTGCGGTTGAAAATTAAAATTTTTTCATATCGCGATATTATCGCAAATGCAATTAATCGTTCAGCCCTACATTAAAGGTTTAGTTCACCCAAAAATTTTAATTAGCCTGTGTTTTACTCACCCTCAAAGCATCCTAGGTGTATGTGACTTTCTTCTTTCAGACGAATCCAATCGGCGTTATATAAAAAATTGTCCTGGCCCCTCCAAGCCTTTCAATGGGGGTAAGCTGGTGTTTGTTGTCATCAGTTCAGAAGACGTGAAATAAAGTGCACGCATCCGTAATAAAAAGTGCCTCACATGGCTCTGGGGGGTGAATAAAGGCCTTCTGTACCGAAACCATGCATTTTTGTAAGATATATATCCATATTTCAAACGTAATAAACACTTTTTTCTCACTTCCGCTGACTGTGGTACGTGGAAGACGTTCAGTCGGATGACATAAGATGTGTCGTGCACGCGCCTCTGAGAAATGCAGGAGCAAAGGAAGCAAAGTTTCCTTACTTTAGCAAAGAAAAACCAGTCTCCTCTTGGCTTATATCGAAATCCTCCAACATTTTTCTTTACAAATCCTCGTTTTGTACTTCTAATTTGTGAATGGCATTTTGGTTTGTTCTCTCTCCGCGTTCGTCACTAATCACGCAACGCTGACGTCTTTCGTCATCCGCCGGAACGTCTTCCGCGTATGACAGATACCGGAAGTGAGAGAAAAGTGTTTATTACGTTTGAAATATGGATATTTATCTTACAAAAATGCATGGATTCGCTACAAGAGGCCATTATTCATAAATAAATCATTGTTTGTTCATGTTAGTTCACATTGCATTAACTAATGTTAACAAACAAAACTTGTGATTTTAATAATGCATTAGTAAATGCTGAAATTAACATTAAGATTAATAATGCTGTAGAAGTATTGTTCATTTTTAGTTCATTTTAACAAACGTAGTTAACTAATGTTAACTAATAACTTATTGTAAAGTGTTACCCAAAAAATCTAATAATTATGACTATCACATAATAATGAGAAACTTTATCATAATGACCAAGTTTATCATTAAGAGTGTTTATTATTATCAGAAAGTTTCTCATTATCATGAGATGTTAAATCATTATGTGAAAGTTTATTATATGATTTTAAGTTTCTACTGTATGTAAAAGTTTATTATTGTGAAACATTAAACCATCATTGCATACAAGTTTCTTATTATTGTGAGATGTTAAGTCATTTTTTATGTGAACGTTTCTCTTCATTGTGATAAGTCATTATTATATGAAAGTTTCTCATTGTGACTTTAACTCAACTAAGGAAGAAACAGGCTTTTGAATCAGGCTTTTTGTTAAATGTTGCTATTTATTTATTTAAATGACATAAAAATGAATCAGTTAGCCAGTGGCCTCTAAAAATGAACTTCATCTATCTTGTTAGGGCTATTTATATGCTATACAGAAAACGACAACAAAAACATACTGATAAATACATTGATGTTTTGCAGCTTTGAGTTTGTCTGTGGGTGTGTTTGGATAGAAGAGCCAAAAAGGATCCTTTGTACCATGCTGTATTTTTGTGTGTGGGCAGCTGAAGCTCTGACCAGGCACGTCATCACACCCGTCCAGCTTTAGGTGCTTGTGAGTTCACAATACAGAATGCTACTGTTCTGTCAGGAACAAAGGGAGGATGTGGCCAGTTCCCTACAGCCGACGGGCACAGACCTCCACCCGGGCCGGACTGATCTGGTGTCAGTGTGCCTCAGCTGCCTCTGGCTGACTCATGGCTGGAGAGAGACGGGACTCGTTTCACAGTAAAACACAGATCTCCTGAGGCTGTGTGTTATTGTAGAATAACAAAGTGTAACTCAGCTGATATGGCTAGGGATTTCTATTGAGAGCTCTGAGACTCTTGTTTGCATCTGTTTATGAGCGTGTTTGGTGGAGGTTATAATTTACACTTATTCCAAAGTGGCCTCATAAATTATTTAGATACTTAAGCCACTCTTTACAATGGCTGAATATCATTAAATTATAAAATATGAGACCAAGAGGTGGTCATAGCAAGACATTTGTATTATAATGATAAACCAATACAGATACACTGTTCAGAAGAGAAAACAAGTATTTGAACACTTTCTTGTTGTCAGATGTTAATGGATCATGTCCATAATGATTCTGTGTGAACTGACTTCATACATTCACTAAGCATTGGGACCTAGATGTACAATGAAGTGAAATTAGTTCGGAAGTAAATATGTATAAACATATGTGTCATTTACATGATGCATATGCACATGCCACATGCTTTGATATTTTGTTTTTAATGTGAAGAAGTTTTATAATATAGTTGTGTACCATATATGTGAAACACTCCTTCAGTTCAAATCATAAGTTGTTTAAATCAGAAAGCAGTTATGTGATTGTTTCATGTTTTGCCATTTTTGATAGTTTCTTTTCTTTCAAATTGTCAATTTTATTGTGAAATTCAAAAAAAATTGTTGTTTTGACAGTCTTTAATGTTGCATGACAGATTGCTGTTATTGAATCTCTTCCTGTTTACTATTAGTTATAGCACACAACAATGATTGAACTTCAGAGGGTATGTCGAAATACAGTATAACTTAAAAATTTTAATTTATCATGTAATCGCTAAATCAGTATTTTTAACTGTGGGAAGACCAATATAACTGTTCAACTTCTTTTTTTAGAATTTTCCATTTTTAAGGTCTCTATCATCTGAATTTCTGAGACTACAGAACTTTATTTTATGCACCTCTATTCGTCATGTAACATGTCGTGATGTGAAAGGTTGCCATTCACTGACAGCTCAAGCAGGTGGTTGTACCTCCTCTCTGTGTGAGGTTATATGGACACAATCTTTCCTTGCCACTTACATGCACTTGCATACACACACATGCTCAGTGGTGAGTGATAAATGTGTGGCCGTCTGTGTGTTAGATGGCATTCAGCAGGGGGTAGGAATCCCATCATGCCTCTGAGTGAAGTGGGCATATATTCCAGTGGCCAAATACTGCTCAGATTCACTCATGCAACCCTTCAGACACACACACACACACACAAAATTCAGCTATTGTATTTTTTTTTCTAGCTGATTCCAATGATTTATGGGAGTACATGTTCTTGAAATTGTGAAGCTCAAACCCATTTACTAATGATGATTCAGCTTTTTCGAGTTGGTCTGTTATTACTGACCCTTAGAACAGAGCGAAAATATGTTTTGGTGAGTTAAGAGTGTACTGTATGTGTGTGTGTGTGTGTGTGTGCATGTGGATGTAATTCACTGGGGTTCAAAGAAACAACAGCACAGCTCAAAGTCTGGTTTAAAGTCAGTTCACTCAGACATCTATCACTTATGTCGTTTCAATCCTGAATAAGCTGAAACACAAATGATTTACTGTAATGCTGAGTTTGTCATGTTTGAAGCTTGAAAGCATTATTTCCCATTTTTTATAATTGCATGAAAAAGAGCAGCATGAACATTCATCAAAAATTCTCCTTTTGGGTTTCACGGGAAGAAAGTCATGAGTTTGACAGAATGACTGACGTAACATATTTTGTTAACCACCATTAATGTACCAAGTAGGATTTGTCACACATTGTTATATGTGTTAGATTAAATCTTTTAAAACATCTAAAGCCAAATTATAAACAGCAATGGCCTTAAAAATGATTATAAGATGCTTCAAAGTCATTTTCACCCCTTCCCAACAGTGCAGTTGATGATGCTTAAAAGAGCGTATTCACAACCATTTGGCATGCATTCATGGGCTTTCACAGGCTCTAAGCAATGTTTCACAACATCCTAAATGAAGCGTGTAATGTCTTCTACTAATAGCAAAGCACCAACCGCTCAGTGAACTTTTATGAAAGATACATGAGTCATTTTAGATTCCTAGTATCGCTTCTTTTACTTTAAACTGAACAAAAAGCCTCAGAATAAGGGTTTTTAAATAGACATCATCCATACAGCTCACCTCTTCTCTCTTATTTTCCATGAAGGAGACTAGCTTAAATTCAAGATTTAAGTTTCATCAATAGTTTAGCTTTTTACCTTTAAACCCCTTTCCCTCTCCAAAGTGTGGGAGAGCTTGACCGAGCTCAGTGCAGTCTGAACTGTGAACAGTTACTCATTTTGACAGGAACGTCCTTGAACAGGACAGCTACAGATACACAAACACTTAAGAGCTTGCATCATTTATTGAATGAATATTCCTTTTCATAAAGTAAATGTTTTGTCATATTTGAGCTTTTTGGGGTTGGTTGTAAAGCATTTTGTTTCGGAATAGGTGAACAGATAAAAGCAGACAGATAAAGCAGCAGGGTTGCAGTGGTTATATGGCATTTCATGATTAATCAAACCCTGAGAATTTTGATTTCGACAACTGAAGCTGGAGGAGTCTATGAACATCCCTGTAGGAAAGAAAAATCACAGATGAGATATGTCCCTCATACAGTAATGATTTGGATTTTTGCTTGAGTCATCCACATTTTTGGACTTCCTCTTTAGAAAAGTATTCTATTAATCTAGATTTTCAGAAGAGATGTCAACAAAGTCTCTCTCTGTGCTCAGATTTGCCAAGATAATGCTAGAAATCGTCTCAGGTTACGTATGTAACCAAGGATTCCTCGAGGGAACGAGACGCTGCATCGGAGGACGATTCGGGAACACCCTTCAGCGTGACCGGCTCTGAACCTCATGTGTAATCAGACCAATAGATGGGCAAGATGTCACGGGCAGGTGACGTAATGACCAGGAAGCTATAAAAGCACGTGCGGTGAGACCAGCGTCAGCTTCCAGGAATGAAGCAAGTGCTGGCAGAGATGCCGAAAGTATGACCCCGAGACGCAGCGTCTCATTCCCTCAAGGAACCATGGTTACATACGTAACCTGAGACGTTCCTCTTCAGGAACTTGAGCTGCGTCGGAGGACGCTTCGGGAACAAGAACGCCCACGCCGCCAGACTTTCAAATCTCGCCTAGTGTGGAAGCGTGCACAGCTAAGGTGCGAGAACAGAGGAGCCAGGAGTGGCTCGCATGTCTAGACCATAGAACCTGACAAAGGTCAGGGGCGTGGACCATCCTGCAGCGTCGCAGATGTCCTGCATTGAGACACCTGCCAAGAAGGCCTTAGAGGCCGCCACACTTCTCGTAGAGTGAGCCTTGACCCCAAGAGGCGAAGGGAGATCAGAGGACTCATAAGAAATATAAATAGCATCTAGTATCCACCGACTGAGGGTCTGTTTTGTAGCAGGAAGACCTCTCTTAGGGGGACCATAGCATACGAGCAGTTGGTCCGCCCTTCTCCACAAGGCAGCTCTGTGGACGTATGCGTCCAGTGCTCGCACTGGACACATACAGTTTAGCTTCTGCTGGTCTGGATCCCCGAAGGGAGGAGGACTGAAGGCCGTGGGGACCCGAGATCGTTCCGGAGGCCTCAGCCTCAGCGCACCGCGGAGGAAACGTGTAACTAGGGGGTGTCTGCCCACTGACTGGCCACCAAGAGGGGCGTGGTAGGCCGCAATAGCCGCCACGTAGACCTTCAGGGTGGAGTGGGTCAACCCTGTGGAGAAACGGGTCTGCAAGAACTCCAGCACTGTACCAACCGGGCAGTTAACTGGGTCAAGTTTCCACTTCAAGGTGTACAGTTTCCTCGTTGAGGGAGCTCTGGATTGGAGGATGGTCTCAACAACCTCGGTTGAGAGACTCCGGTCTATGAGTTGTGCTATGAGTTGTGCCCCCTCAGGGGCCATACCCACAACTTCCACAGCTCCGGTCGGGGGTGGATGATCGTACCCTCCGCCTGTGAGAGGAGATCTCTCCTGATGGGAATCTCCCATGGAGTGCCGTCGAGGAGAGAAATCAGGTCCGAGAACCATACTCGGCCCGGCCAGAA
>NW_015506294.1:17836-20750 GCF_001515645.1 Sinocyclocheilus grahami
GTGTTCCCGAAGCATTCTCCGACGCAGCTCGAGTTCCTGAAGAGGACCAAATGTTTTTTTTTTTCATGGTGCAACTTAATGTAGTCAGATGGTATATATTTTTGAATAAAGTTAGTTACTACATGTTTTATAGCTCTATACCCGTACTATCTGTAAAAATGTTTTTTTTTCCTAAGGAATTTTAGGATAAATGTGGGACCAAACTGAGACCTATACAATACCTATACAACAGTGAGAACTCTAAAAAGTCTCCTGAGATAACAAAGAGCAACTTCTGAGCAATAAAACTTTTCCTCTGGGTCACCCTGTGACACAATATATCCTTGAAGGAGAGCAATGTGAGTTTGAGAATATTACTCTTCTTCTACTTCTTCTACTTACTTTAGCATCACATTGTTAGCAAAAATCAGTGACATACTTGTGATAAAAAATGCTCTATAACCAGCTATCATTCAACCAGGAAAAGGAATACAGGCAAATACAGAAGTCTGTGTAAAGGGATTTGTGGCCAATAGACTCAGCAGCAAGCTTTGGAAAAGGCTTAGTGTGTTTACTGTGATCAAAAAGAGATTCAACATGAATAAGAAAAAGGGATAACATATTTTATGACTCCTATATGGTTGTCTCGGGTGTAGCAGATGCCTTCATATTAAATGTGTAGGTGAGAGTGTGAACTGTTCATGATATTATTAGTTATCAGCACAACTTCAATATTTCTCTGTGGGTAATAAATAAAACCAGACTGTCCTCATTCGACAGTGATCCTCACTGCTGACTGAGATTGAGTCTGATAAAAGACTGCAGAGAATTGTATTTTTTTCCCCTTTGACAGCAAATATCATGCAATTTAATGGAATAACATTTGTAATCGTGCCGATCTAAACAATAGTCAGTGGTTGAAATGAGTGACCTTTTCCTGGGCTTTTCCTAGTTCTTCATCATGTGAGTGTCTGGAGCGCATGAATGCCGAGCGTCTGCCCAGCATGCTCACATTTTCTAAAGCCTCTGTATCCAGCCAAGCTGGTATGGAGTAACATTTCACGCTGTTTTACATTTCCCTGGTAAATGCCAGGTTTAGCTGGCCCACCTGGCACCACAGGAAGTATCAAATTGGGGATGGGGAGAGGATGCAAAAGAGAAATTATTTTACATATGAGCAGTCGCCCTCCCTCCATCTCTCTTTTTTCTATTAAAGCTAATTTTTTTGCAATTAAAGCTGACTACTGTACCTAAACATATCTGTGAAAAACACGTCTCATAACCTTCAACAATCACTTGCTTCTCTTCACTGAACTAATGAAGGCCTTTGAGAATCTGTGTTTGATTACAAATTAAAAAACGAAATTAATTGTATAATGGATTTCTTGTACTCATGGGAGAATATTTGAGCTAAATGTAATTGCTTTGAAAAAGCTTCCTTTGATTTATTATATCAAGAGTTCCATAACTGTTTTGCAATTGATGTACAGTCATTCCATCATTATAAAAAATCATAAAATCATGTTTTATTTTTTGATGACTGGTTGATGCGGCATTATCCATCCTGTTTTCAGCTACCAATAGGGGTGCACAATTAATCAAAATTAAATCGCAAAGGCGATAAATCGCGATTCAACAGAAGCTGTGATTGTCATGCATATCTTTCAGTGAAGCACGGTTCTGTGATCAGCAGTAAATCTCCATCCGAAGGCCAGAGGGCATTCTCGTGCGGAAACTCCAAATACGCCTCGCAGAAGAAACCCAGGAAATGCCTATAGCAGTTGCTGAATAAACAGAAGATTTAACTGCTTTCATTCATTGACTAATAAACACACGACTATGACAATATATGGTTAATCTGAGTTCATCTTATTATAATTTTTATCATAATAATGTATATAATAATGCAATGCTAATCGACATAGCCTTTATCACTGCTTAGAATACTATGAAATATGTTGCGTGCCTTATTCTGATCATCTCACAAGAAGGATTTATTTCGAACACTCGACTGATGTTATGAAGTGAGTTTGGCGTAAAAACATGTTATTAAATGTGGTATTTTCACGTGCTTTCAAATGGAGTTGCTGCTCCATCTGAAAGCACATGCTGGAGATTTACTACTAATCACAGAACCGGCTTTACTGACAAGATACGCATGACAATCACATTCGATTAATCGTGCAGCCCTAGCTACCAAATATATATATATATATATACATATACAGCATATATCAGTACACCAGTCATGTCTACAGTTTTTCATTAGAAAGTCACTGAATCATTCTTTCAACTTATTTGTCTCAAACTGATTCATTCAGGAACAAAACATGTCTTTATGAGTGAGTCATTGAATCATTACTCAACTGATTTGTTCAAAAATTCTGATTGATTCAGGAACAAAACATGTCTTCAAGAGTGAGTCACTGAATCATTAATTCAAATGATTTGATCAAAAACACAGATTCATACAAGAATGAAACATTTCTTTCCGAGTGAATTACTGAATTATTGACTCACTCGATTAGGTCAAAAACAGATTCATTCAAGAACAAAATGTCTTAATGAGTGAGTCACTGAATTATTCATGAAGCCTATTCATTCAATACACAGATTAATCAGTCAATTAATTATGCATTCATTGGCTTTCTTTGAATTGTAAAAAAGCAGTGTCATACTCCCAATTGCTCTGTCGGTCTGGATATCAGCATGGCTGTAATTATCTGTAACAATCAATATTCAAAACAACAACTTTCTAGCTCGCAACTCTCTAAATTGCTTAATGAATTTTCAGAAATTGAGTTACTTTTAAGTGAAAACAATGTTTACATCTGTTAACGGCCAGTTTGTGTGCCATATGTGTGTATATTTGGGCCATGTTCGTGTGATAAGATAATAAAAATCAGTGAGTGGCAGGTGGATGAGCAGACAGGGA
>NW_015506294.1:22481-36558 GCF_001515645.1 Sinocyclocheilus grahami
CAAAATCTCTTTGACTTTCTTTCTTCTTACTCCTTTCTTTGTCCAGAACTACACTGGACGCCACTGACTTTCATTGTATGGACAAAACAGTTCAAACATGTTTCAGAAATATCTTCTTTTGTGTTCTATGGAAGAAAGTAAATCATACAACTTGAGGGTGAATAAATGATGACAGAATGTTAATTTTTAGATGAACTATCCTATTAATAGTGAGCTGCTACTCAACAAAGTCTCGGGGACTGGCAGTGGCAGATGTTGGAAGTAGTCAGGTTTTATGTAGTAAGTTATTAAATTAAATGTGTCACAATTTCATGTGCATTTCAGCGCTTGAATTGGTCCCTCAAGTAACTGTGTAAAACTCAATGTTCTATTGAAAATATAATTGTAATTATTTTTGGCCTTTCTGGGAATGGATTATTTTTGTGGCACTTTTTGTAATTTGTAACTGTATTACTTCTGTAGGTACTAATATTGTACCTTTAAGACAGTGTATTGTTTAAATTTGTTTTGATACTTATTTAAGAGAACATATATCCTGATCAATACATCACATTTATTTATTCTTGTTTTTAATGTTAAATCATTTATTTATTTATTTTATTAAGTATTTTTATTTTTATGAACATAGCAATATTTAATGAAACATCATTAAATAGAATTTCAGCTTAATCGAATTAATATTCATGAGCTTTTGCCTTTTTGTCATGTCAAAACCAGCATGTGTGGGAAGCACCAATTTTTAAAACAACATGCAGCTGTAGGCTAATTCTTTCTTCTCCCTGTACTCTGTGACCCTCTCCACAAAGATGTCTCTGGCACGCTGTGAAATCCATCAGTAAAATCAGCTTGTCTTCACTACCACACCTCCCTAGAGTGTTTTGAATTATGGAGTCCCTGGGAATACAGGACTATTGATTGAGACAATGGGCATTTGACTCCTCCTGGCTGCTCATGTCCTGTTTTTAACTCTATTTAAAGTCTTAAGTGCATGTAGGCTGCAGACATTAATTATGACCTGTACAGGAAGTGAAACCGGATGCGATCAGGATATTGAGCATGAGCGCAAATCAAGACTGACATCTGTTCACGAGGCTTTTACTGAATTGTAAAGTTGTCTCTTTTGTCTCCGTCTCTCTTTTAGGGCCATGGGGTAGGTGCATGGGTAGCGAGTGTGGTCCGGGGGGAAGTCAAAGCCGAGCGGTATGGTGTGCCCATTCCGAGGGCTGGACCACGTTACACACCAACTGCCAGCAGTCGGAGCGACCCAGCAACCAACAGAGCTGCTTCCGGGTGTGCGATTGGCACAAAGAGCTGTACGACTGGCAGCTAGGGGCCTGGAACCAGTGCGTGCCGGTGTCTATGCGCAGTGTGGGCATGCCAAGGCCAGCGGTGTGCACTCGGGGCGAAGAGGGCATCCAGACGCGGGAAGTGGGCTGCGTGCACAAATCGGATGGCGTTCCCACAGAAGATGCCATCTGCGAGTACTTTGAGCCCAAGCCACGGTTAGAGCAGGCCTGCCTTATCCCGTGCCCACGTGAGTGCGTAGTGTCCGAATTCTCCCCATGGACGTCCTGCTCTAAGAGTTGTGGGATGGGTCTGCAGAACCGCTTGCGATGGGTTCTAGCCCCGCCCCTTTTTGGCGGTTCGGCTTGCCCCAACCTCACAGAGTTCCACACCTGCCAGCCGGGCCCCTGCGAGGGTGAGGAGAGCCTGCACAGCCTGAGGGTGGGACCTTGGGGCCCCTGCATGGTTTCACCTATACGACAGACCCGAGAAGCCAGAGAACCCAAACCTGAACGGAAAGCAAAGCGAGATCGGCAGGCCAGGCAAGAACGCCAGGGCAAGCGTCGCAGGAACAAAGAGAAAAAAGAGGTGAAGGAAAACAAAGGAGAACGTGTGAAGGATAGGGTCAGGGTGAAGGGAAGGATGAGGGACCCTGAGACCCAAGAGCTCATCAAAAAGAAGAGGACGAGGAATCGTCAGAACCGCCAGGGGTTGAAGTTCTGGGACCTGCAGGTGGGCTACCAGACCCGGGAGGTGACTTGTGTTCACCGAAGCGGAAACACAGCGGCGCTCAGGTCAGCCTCTTCTTCTTTATCTTTCATGCATGATTTGGTTATGAAATTGTTATTCTTTCAGAGGCATCTTTCTGTGTGTAAAACAGTGATTTGCTTGGGTTTGTTAATATATTTTTTGAATGTAGTAGAAGCTATTGCAATCAACAGTTTATCTAGAGTGTTTTTTTTCTTCTTCTATCAATGCCAGTTAGATATTTGGATCTAAGGCTTGGTAATAATACAGCTTTTCCAATTCGATTCCAATTCTCCAGCTTTGAAAACATTTACATTTTATTCAATTCTGATTCAGTAGTCAGTTGTAATATATGGAAGGATTTTTACATTTAATAAATTACAAAAATCTTAATTAAAAAAAAAACTTTCTTTCAAAATAATGATAATACAATTTGTCTTTTTTTAAATATGAAAAAATGTATATACTACCATTTGAAAGTTTGAGGTGATTAAGATGTATTATTGTTTTTAAAATAAGTCTCTTTTTCACACAGGCTGCATTTATTTGATAAAAAAATACAGTGAAAACTGTAATATTGTGAAATATTAAAACAATTCTTGTTTAATGTATAATTCATTCATGTGATGGCAAAGCTGAAATTTCAGCAGCCATTACGCCAGTCTTCAGTGTCACATGATCCTTCAGAAATCATTCTAATATGCTGATTTGGTGCTCAAGAATTGTATTATTATTATTATTATTATTAATGTTTAAAATAGGATTATTAGAAGAGTTTTAAAAAACAGCACTTATTTGAAGTAGAAATTATAATTTACATAATGGTAGAATTTAATGTGTTTTTGCTGAATAAAAGTATTTTTTGCTGAATGGAGAGTATTTCTCTCCAAAATAAAAATAAAAACCTTACTGACCCCAAACTTTTGAACAGTATTGTAAATCTATTAAAAATAAGTCAATTATTAAAATTAACAGAGCTGTCCACACTACTGTGAGATGAGGGTGGTAATTAATCACAAAATCTATATTTGTACCCAACCCTAACAGAAGGATGTCAACACAGGAAAGAGAACTGAGATCATTGAGCCATTTCATGGGCAGTTTAAGGGAGAACATAAATACAGACTTTACTGACCTTATCAACTTAGTCATCATATGTCAATACTGCCTCCTTCCCTCCTCCAATGTTTCTGCTGTTCTCTCCTTGCAGTGTGAAAACTGGTCAGTCTTCTGTTCCTGTGTGTGAGAGAGAAAGTATAAGAGAGCATAGAGGCAACAGTAATGTCTGTTTTAGACCACAGGGATATGACAAGTCTGCTTTTACCAGCAAATATACTCCATGACATAAGCTGTCCTTCAGTGCAATATGCTCACACACACACACACACACACAAGACAAAAACAGACTTCATTCAAAGCACAAGACACAGATGTCAACACAGGAAAGAGAACTGAGATCATTGAGCCATTTCATGGGCAGTTTAAGGGAGAACATAAATACAGACTTTACTTTATCAACTTAGTCATCATATGTCAATACTGCCTCCTTCCCTCCTCCAATGTTTCTGCTGTTCTCTCCTTGCAGTGTGAAAACTGGTCAGTCTTCTGTTCCTGTGTGTGAGAGAGAAAGTATAAGAGAGCATAGAGGCAACAGTAATGTCTGTTTTAGACCACAGGGATATGACAAGTCTGCTTTTACCAGCAAATATACTCCATGACATAAGCTGTCCTTCAGTGCAATATGCTCACACACACACACACACACACACACACACACACAAGACAAAAAACAGACTTCATTCAAAGCACAAGACACCACCACACATGTATACTTAATGTCTAACTCATGCGTTCAAGTTGTTTGTTTATATTTTATTCTCCACATTACAGCTTTAGCAAAGTTAACAAGGTGCTTCACAGAAAAACATGTATAGCTTATAGATCCCGAGGGCTATTAATATTAACTTGAGGCATGTTTTCAAATGTATTCTTAGTTTTTATCTATTTATGCATGTTCTTTGTAGACTGCACTGCATGTTAATAATCCGAACTGCAATGCTCATTTAATCTGGTCCCAGACAAAAACAGACTTCATTCAAAGCACAAGACACCACCACACATGTATACTTAATGTCTAACTCATGCGTTCAAGTTGTTTGTTTATATTTTATTCTCCACATTACAGCTTTAGCAAAGTTAACAAGGTGCTTCACAGAAAAACATGTATAGCTTATAGATCCCGAGGGCTATTAATATTAACTTGAGGCATGTTTTCAAATGTATTCTTAGTTTTTATCTATTTATGCATGTTCTTTGTAGACTGCACTGCATGTTAATAATCCGAACTGCAATGCTCATTTAATCTGGTCCCCGTGTTATAACTGACATTTTAAACAATTCTTGCAGTGGCTTTTCCCTCGAGGAAGTTTCTGAGAGTCTGTCAGTAATAGACTGACTAGAGAGAGAAATCTCATTTATGGAGCCATGCTCTCATATCAATATTATGACCCAAGCCCATTGCCTTCCCATCATTCCATCACCTATTAGTAACTGCCTGCCCAGAATGTAATTGCGTCATTCTAACCCAAAGATTTAATGGTCATCTTCCTTCAGAAATGTCCCTCATCATTTTCCTATCAATTTTCAGCTATACCAGTAAGTAGTTTTATGCAACCGTCCGATAATATGGCCTTTTATCGCCAAGTGGTTTTCCATTACATGTTTGCTCAGCCTGTCATTAAGAGTGTCTTTCATTGAAGTTTCATTAACACATTTGATTCGAAAAGCTTGTTATGCTCGCATATCTCCAACGCATGTCCTCATTCTGTCTCACATGATGGAACTTTTAATCTGCTTTAGTTGAAGAGGTATTGTCAAGTGAAATGGGAATATCACTACGAGCAACTTTCAGAGTGAATTTCAGCAAGCAACAGACCCATCAACACCCACTTTGATTGTGTTTTTGTGAAGAGGCTTTCAGAAGCAAAAAAAATGTCTGTCATGTTCACCGTAGGTTCCCCTTCTAGAGCCAGAATGGGGACGTGTCATATCTGCCTGTATTTGTTGTTATATGGGATTAGCACAGGAAGATGGAGAGAGATGTGCACTGTCCCAGGCAGATCAGTACATTAGAGCTACTCATTGACTTCACAGATGGCTGAAATCCCTAAAGAGGCTTAGCTGATTCTGATGACTGTGTTAATGCAGCACCCTGCCCTGGATCAAATGTATGGAATGGCAAGGTCAGAAACAAGAAAGCATCAAAATCAGACCTCGCAGTGCAGTAAATGCCAGTCAAACCAAATTAATAGTTACTTGATTATGCTTTTAACTTGTGCTCTGGAAAAATGTTTCTTTATGGGCACAGTGTCATTTCCAAACATCTCAAATTATGTATTGGTTTTAAAGGGATAGTTCACCCAAAAATGAAAATTACCCCATGATTTACTCATCCTCAAGCCATGCTATGTGTTTATGACTTTATTCTTTCAGACGTTTACAATTGGAGTTACACTAGAAATGTTCTGGCTCTTCCAAGTTTTATAATGGCAGTGAATGGTGGTCGAGATTTTGAAGCCAAAAAAAGTGCATCCATCCATCATAAAATACTCCACACAGTGAATGCAGCTGCACAGAGGAGAGAGCAAAAAAAAAAAAAACCCAGGTACAAATTAGAAGTACAAAACGAGGATTTGTAAAGGAAAATGCTGGAAGATTTCCATATACGCCAAGAGGAGAGTGGTTTTCCTTAGCTGTAAACAAAAATTGGTTCTCGCAAGACTAGCATATTCTCACCAAGGCTTATGCTACATCTATGTCCTACATCATCCACTGAAATGCCACTCTCTCGTGAACACATATACGACAGTTAGCGGAAGCTAGAGATTTTGGTTTATAAAGTTTTAAAGGGATCATATGATGCTGCTAAAAAGAACATTATTTTGTGTATATTTTTCTTACACAAACACATCACTTCACTTCAAAAGGCCTTTATTAAACCACTGGCGTCATATAGAATTATTTTTATAATGGATGGACGCACTTTTTTGGGCTTCGAAATTTCGACCCCCATTCACTGCCATTGTAAAGCATGGAAGAGACAGGAATTTTTTTAATATAACTCTGATTGTATTCGTCTGAAAGAAGAAAGTATTAATATTTTTCTTACACAAACACATCACTTCACTTCAAAAGGCCTTTATTAAACCACTGGCGTCATATAGAATAATTTTTATAATGGATGGACGCACTTTTTTGGGCTTCGAAATTTCGACCCCCATTCACTGCCATTGTAAAGCATGGAAGAGACAGGAATTTTTTTAATATTACTCTGATTGTATTCGTCTGAAAGAAGAAAGTCATGCACATCTAGGATGGCTTCAGGGTGAGTGAATCAGGGGGTAATTTTCATTTTTGGGTGAATTGTCCCTTTAATGCCAGTCTGAGGTGGAAGTGACAGTGGTGTAAATGACACTTTACAAGCCTTTATGAATCCTGAATACACATAATTAAATAAAATGGCACACTTTTTGGAGAATTTGGAGCAAACTTGATTGGAAATGACCAAATGCAACTTTGGATTAAAAACATATTAATTGTTCTTGATTGTATTGGAAATTTCATCACAATTGAGGCACAGTCATAATACAGAATGTGTAAAATGTGTGATGTGTAAAAAAATACATATTTGTTTATTTGCATTTTCAATATTTAAAGATGAATTTTCATATTACGTTCAAAGTCGCGTCGAAGACAATGTAAACCTATGCCATCTATACATAAAACGTGTTTAAAAAGTAGGACACATTTTAATGTGGCACAAACGTGCAGTAAGTTGAATAAACACGCTGCAGTGGCACTTAAATATAAACCTTGCAATAGATACTTAAACGTGTAGTTAAGTCACACACAGATATATGTACAGGAATGGCCTCTGCCTGGATTTAATTCAACAGCCTTTGACACCAACGACGTGATCTGTGAACCAGCCAAGCCTCATCTGACTGATTAAGACAAATTAAATCTTGCTTACATGTCATGTAGGAGCTCTAGTGAGGACCACAGTCTCAATCATAACAACCCCCAAAGCCAAGCTGTCATTTGATGCCTCTTAATTAAAATTCATGAAAGTCATAGTTTGATACATATCTAAATTGAATCACAATCTGTAGTGACTGCAGTGAGATAGAAATAAAAAAAACTGGTGAGATGCAAGGTCAGAGTGTAAGCAGCATTAAGATGGTTATCTTTATTATTGCATATATACAAAATGATATACAGTAATTGGATGGGATTGGTTGAAAACAGCTTGGTCTGGCTTGAGATGATAATTTATCTTTCTTTTCTAACATTACTATTACTTAAGATAATTTACAAGTAATAGCATCCCTTTCTTGTGGTGTTTAGAAATAACAATGTTGATGTTCATTCCGATGTCTCAAAAGTGCAAGCAAGATGTTTCTGCAGCATTGTTATAATAAATGTTGGATTAATTGATCCATAACAGACTTTATTCTGTGTCCCTACAGCCAGTGTAACCAGCAGACTCTTCCTGTGACATATCAAGCGTGTGTCATCCCAAAGGACTGTGAAGTGACCGAGTGGTCGGACTGGTCTGCCTGCTCAAAGGAGTGCTATGATCTGAATGGGCGTAAGGGACAGCGGACACGCACACGTCAGGTGAAGCAGTTCCCGGTGGGTGGAGGACCCGAGTGTCCTGAGCTGGAGGAGAGTGAACCGTGTTATCCTCAAGGAGAAGGAATCCCGCCATGTATAGTGTAAGTGCAGCATCCATTCTGCTTTGGTGCTTGGATCATGACATTTATATTATTTCTAATATGAAGCATTTACTGTATGTGACGTCCATACTTGATCTGATGCATCTAAAGATGCAGTTTGTTAAGTCAAGTCAAGTCAAGTTACTGTTATTTATATAGCGCTTTTTACAATGCAGATTGTAAAAAGTAACTGAAAAGAATATGATGAAAAGATTATCAGTTAATATAAAAATTTTCGGGGTGATATATGTGTATATGTATAAATGTGTATATATATGTCCTCGTGAGTATATGAGACTTTAAACACACACACACAAAGTAATTTTTAAATTTGTAAATTTTTTTAATTATAGGCCTGCAATTTTCCGTAATATCTCTCTCTGTATGCACGTCATCTGTTGACGGCTTTTAGATAGCATGAATGTGTTAAAACACAGATGGAGGAGTGAAGGGGGGAAGATGGAGGGTGGGTGGGGGTGAAGGTCCTGCTAGGAAAGATGGAGAGATGGCAGCGGGTTGGGGGTTTGGCACAGTGCCACCCTGGAGGAGGTGAGCTGATGAATAGTGAATGTCTGAGAGGACAGGCCACACGCTGTCTAATCTGATCTCCCCCACAGATGGGCTGGTCCATTCCCCATCACTCATCACCTCGCTACACTGGATCTCACCAGAGAGGAGCGTATGCCCCTGTATTTGATGGAGGTGAATGGTGCTCCTGTAGTGCTGACCCAGTGTGTGCCGGGCCGCGCTCTCTCACCAAACCCCACATGTGCTTTCAGTGCTGTAACTGAGAATCCTTTACAGCAGGGGTTTATGACCAGACATCCCCCAGAGTGAGATTCAGGTGGCCAAGAGTGGCTTGTAACCATTAAAATTTAATATTCACCTACTGTTAAGCATGTCGTAAACCTCTTAAAGGGATAGTTCATTCGGTACCGTTTACTCACTCTTATGTTGTTCCGTATAATTCAGTGTTGGAGAAGCTATTGTGAAACTGTAATGTTCTTTAGCTTCATTTAGGTCAAGCTACTGTTGAAACAGTATTTTGCTACACTACAAAGTAGTAACAAAAAGTAGCTAACTAGAGTAGAGTCATCCAAAGGAATAATTTCTTATGAATGCTGTAAGAGACAGTAGCTATGTTTCCATCACCCTGTTTTTATGCGTATTTTGAAGTATCACATCAGAAACAAGTGATGGAAATGCCAAATTTCGAATAAAAATCCCTTAAGTCGCAAAAAAAGTTTTCCCGCTCACTTAAGGTGGTTTTTGTCTAAGGGTGAAAAAGGTTAATGTAAATAATGGGAGATGGAAAACACACTTGCCGAATAAATTCCTCCATGTGCATCAAAATCATGTGACGTTGCACTATGGGACGGCAAAACCTGACTAACCAGCGGGCCGATCTTGTTCCACAGCATCTGAAATGTTGTTATGGTCATTTTGAAATGCCAGAGAAAAGTCTGTCATCAAAGTTAAAAATCCCTTAAGTCGCAAAAAAAGTTTTTCCGCTCACTTAAGGTGGTTTTTGACTAAGGGTGAAAAAGGTTAATGTAAATAATGGGAGATGGAAAACACACTTGCCGAATAAATTCCTCCATGTGCATCAAAATCATGTGACGTTGCACTATGGGACGGCAAAACCTGACTAACCAGCGGGCCGATCTTGTTCCACAGCATCTGAAATGTTGTTATGGTCATTTTGAAATGCCAGAGAAAAGTCTGTCATCAAAGTATTTCTGTATAATTGCCTCCCAGAGCTGTTACACGAATATGTTCGTTTCGTCTGCTCGCTCTGAAGTGCAAGTCATTTATTATACATGAAAATTATTATATTCAGTGGCTTCTCCTACTTTTCTTAGTGATAAATAGTGTCAGCTTACAAGGAAGTGACGATTTAGTTCTCTTTGACTCGTTGGATGGAAACGGTGCTTATTCGCAAATGTTTTATGCGATATTTCAATTTTGCGCATAAGTTAAATTCGCAACTTTGGATGTAAACCCGGATAGTGAGAGAAATTGTAACTTTGTTTCCATCCAATATAGCTCTCAGATCTCATTTGTGTGAGTGTACACGGTACATTAAAACATGTCACATCAGGTTTAGCATCTTGTGAAAGTCTCTAATATATCTTTATTTGAATCAAAAGTTGACCAAATTTTTAATCGTTATTCTCTTTAAATGTTGCCATCTGATAGAGCACAATCACGTTAGCATAAGTAAAAGTATGGTGCATTAAAACACAGCACATCTCAATTAGAATATTGTGAATGTTTGTAAAATCTGTTTATTTCAATTTCGTTTAATTCATTAAAATTTAATATATATGTATGTAAACGTATTGGGAAACTGCTTTGCTGGTGGTGCATTATGCTACTTAACTATTAACATTTCCTATGCAGTGCATTACTCATTCAAGTATCCAAAAAAAGAAAGCTTTCTCATTTCACACATTATGTGTAGCTCAAGTATAGTGCATAAATGAAAAGAGAGGCCCTCAAAACTAAATATTGAATGCAGTTTTGTCAGAAGCACACTCAAACACACACTGACTCACAGCTCATGAATATGGAGCTCTGCATTTGTGAGGTCAAATGGTCTTCATTTTGAATCTGTGAAAAAGTTTGAGAGCCATTACCATGGAAAGTCAGCAGGAATTCTCTATTGGTTTTAAAATACAACCCACTGTATTCAAAAACTGAAATACATTTTTCATATTCTTTCATTTACACTACAGAAGCAAAGCAAGGGACCATTTCCCTCTTAGTTTAGAGTGCATGCTCATGGTCAAGAAATGTTTTCAAAAGATGCTCTCTTTTCTTTTTAATCTTCTTATTTGAACTCTTCTAAAAGCTGGAAGCCAGATTTGTTATACTGAAGGTCACTGGACATTTAAACACACGCATACACACACACTACCAGCGCTTCCCCCCCGAGCATGCCCTCCAGCTTTTGATCAGCGAGACACATGTGGAAAGAAATGGTGATCAAAGGCTAACGGTAAAGAGGAGGTGCTTTCCTTTTCAGCCAGTGCTAACACTGTTAACACTGAACCAGAAGTTTTTTTTTTGTCTCATTTATGTGTATCAACATTTCATTAGTAAAGACTCTAAGACCTTTACTGAAATGACCATAAATTAATATGGTTATAACTATTTCAGATTTTATATAAAAAAAACAATCAGCAATTACCCTCGCACACCTGTAGGTAATTGATAGGTGCATAGGAAAAACGACCAAAAGCAGGTCCAAACTCAAAACAAAAAATAATCAATCCCATACACTATTCGTCCTTGCAAATGTATCAAAATATAAATGTATTCACTCACAATGTTGCGGTCCATGACCTTCATCAGGCATGTTGAATAAATAAGGAAATAAAAATAAAATAATTATTATAGAATAAAAAAGGGCGGATAGCATGCAGGATTTATTCTTTTTTGTAAAAAAAATAAAAAATAAAAAATCCAAAATAGTTCTTTGTAAAATAAAAAATATTTATACATAACACAAATATCCTAAATATGTTAACATAACACAACATAACATAACATAATTTAACAAGTCAGACACTGAAAGAAACTAGTAAAGTAAACTAATTTATTTGTAAAATGTATAGAAAAAACGTGAACTAAATGAAAATTAGGCATTGCCTTGGCAACTAAGTGAAATAAGTTCGGTTGAAGCACTATAATTACTCACTGAAAATAAATTAAAGCTGAAACTGTATACTATAACTAATAACTAATTAACTGATTAAAACTAAATAGTAATATTTGAAAAAAAATGCACATAAAGAATTACTAAATTAAAATGAAAACTGAAAATATAAATGTATAGCTAATTCAAAATATTAATAAAAACTATAGTAGTATATAAATACTACTAAAATAACACTATGTGGTCAAAAATTTTCCCCAGTTTTTATTTTTAATAGTTTAAGTTAATAATAACACTGGGTCCAGGCTAATTTGGTGCTGGTCTAGCTAGTGGAAGTAGCTAGTAGCCAGTGAAATCTGGTGGTTAAGTTCAAATTGAATGTCCTTACAAAAATTAACCATGGTTTTACTGGATATAAAAAAAAACGAACAAAAAAAACTATAAAAGCAAAACTATAGTTAAACCATGGTAACCAAAAAGTAACCATGGATTCATTACGCTAACCATAGTTTAACCGTGGTATTTATAGTAAAACTGTGGTTTTACAAATGGTAATCAATACACCAAAAAACATGGTTACTACCCTTTTACTAGAATACATGGTTACATGGTTTTCATAAGGGTGTCTCTGGACAGGAAAATGTCTCATTAAAACTGCATATGATAAGTACAGAGTGTGTCATTTTTGTTGCAACATTTCTATCCATAGCTCAGCTTTTGATGCTGTTTCCCTAGTGTTCTTTCGCTAACATGATAAATCAAAAAGCAGCAGCCCAGCCATCAAACTCAATGATGCTCAATAAGGCTATGACCTTAGCACACATCCTGACTGACGTGGCTTCTGATTAGTCTATTTAAAATAATCTATATTTATAACTCCAAAGGACCAAAGTAGTTTATTTTTGTGTAATAAAAACAAATCTCTAGCCTTCAGAGGATAAGTTAAGAGAACATTAAATACTCATCAGCTCACGTCTGTTCACCAAATTTCCTTCCTTCCTCTGTCTCTGCAGATATAACTGGCGAACCACAGAGTGGAGTGACTGCAGGGTGGATGTGCTCCTCAGCCAACAGGACCGTCGCCGGAGCAACCAGACAGGGCTCTGCGGAGGCGGGGTTCAAACCAGGGAGGTCTACTGTGTTCAAGCCCCCACCGAAACCTCATCTAACCTCAGCTCCCTCAAGAACAAAGATGGTAACAAAACTATCAAATTCAGTGTCTTAACCCTCTGCTTGTGGTTAATGCACTTGCTGGTTTAGCGATATGTCCCAAACCCATTCTGATCTCTCTCCCCAATCATTTCCTGTCACATTCTCACCAATTATTTGAACTTGATGCAAGTCCCACATGCAGTGTATGCGAGCACACAAACACTTTCCATTCTTTGAATATAACTGAATCCAGATGATTTAATAGATACAAATTTGGATTTGGCAATTGTTCTTTTACTACACTGAAAAAAAAACCCTGTTGGGATTAACAAAAAAAAATTTTACATCGGTTGCACATATTAAAAGTTAGATTTACTCAACATGATTTTTATATGTTAACGCTACATAATTTATGTTTGTTAAATGAACATGATTTATAGATGTTAAAGCTACATAATTTGTTTGTTAAATGAACATGATTTATGTTAAAGCTACATAATTTATGTTTGTTAAACAAACGTGATTTTAATGTCTTTCATTCATATATGCAGTGGTTTCCCAAAAACTATCCTGGTTAGTTCTAGTTTTAGAATAATGTAAGCTGGCTTTCACAAATAAATTATTTTTTACTTGTTTGTAGCTTATGCGGCCACTCAGAACATTGCTCGAATTTACTGGCAGGTGGTTTTATTTCACGAGCTGTCATACAGTAGTTTGTACTAGGAACCGGTCTACAGCGTCATCATTTGTGCGCGGCGTTCAACAACTAAAACAAAGATAAACAACATTAACACCAGGAGGCTGGAGGACGCAGTGATCGGAGCTGTGTTTTTGTTGTGTCTCGAGGGTTTCACAATAATGGACATGGAAAGTCGACGTATACGTAAAGCGATTGAAAGAACGGAAAGGAGGACTATCCACAATTAGTTCTGGTACTGCGGTGCGAAAGGCCCTATGGGCTACACAGCTACTCATTCAACAAATCCTTTTTTTTTTTTATGCAAAACCGTATTAGAGGATATTAGAGGTAGAAAACATAAGACTAGGCCAATAAAAAAAATAATATTAATAATATAAAAGATACAAATATACTAATATTAATGAAAATACACTTCTTAAAAAGGTTATTTATCACACTATTGAGGTCCTATATAGCCATAGGCTACACAGCTACTCATTCAACAAATCCTTTTTTTTTTAATGCAAAACCGTATTAGAGGATATTAGAGGTAGAAGACATAAGACTAGGCCAATAAAAAAAATAATATTAATAATATAAAAGATACAAATATACTAATATTAATGAAAATACACTTCTTAAAAAGGTTATTTATCACACTATTGAGGTCCTATATAGCACTTTCAAAGCATGGTTCTTTATGGAACCTTATAAAAAGGGTTCTATTTAGCACCAAAAAGTGTTCCGAAGAACCCTAATTTGGTACTGTTTATAACC
>NW_015506294.1:36568-52419 GCF_001515645.1 Sinocyclocheilus grahami
ATTTTCTTTGTGATCAAATTTAAAAGGTATAACTTACAGCTCAGCCAGAAGGCATTTTAACGATTTGTAAGTAACGTTAACATATCCCCTCCCCCTCCCCACATTAGTTGGCCTCACCAGACACTCCCTGACACTAATTAGTCGTAATACACGGGAAAAATATGCTATTAAACAGGTACCTGTCATGGTATTAAACAGGGGTTCTTTTATCGCTAACCACATTAAACATTAGCACTAACTTTGCCTTTCCGTCGGGTTGCTCGATAAAATCAGCACAGAAAACCGTTTCCTCCGGGAAAATACGTTCAAATGGATTACTAACTGTTTCTCAATGGCATTTCAGTTCAAAGATTTAATTACCTTCACACTGTAGCGATCCAGGCATTTTTGCAAATTCAACAATCCCCCCACTGCCATTTTTTCAGTGTAGTGAGAACAGGGGCTGCAGTCAGCATCATCTTACATTTGTTGTGCATGTATTTTTTATGCTAGCGTTAACATTAAAACAAGTTCATCCATGTGCTCAACTCCAAACTTGCCAAGACCCATATTGTGAAGATGGCGCAGTCTCTTGAATTAGAGCCCAGCTTCCAAAAATGTTCCCAGTTGGTGCTGACATCAACAGTATGGCAGCATATGATTATGGCAATATGATTTAAGCATTTCATTGAATTTGTGAGATATAATGATAGTTATTATTCTTGCATGAATTGAGAATAAATAAATAATGCAAACGAAGGGCAATTACATAAGTGTGCTATGTTGCTTAAATCAGGAATTTGTGTCACGGGATGTACTTTTCAGTTATACAGTTTGTTTATTATTTGGAAATTTGCTTTGACGTTTTCGGAGATGTGAGCTCATCGAGAACAACCTTACCTCGGCCAGTTCTGGAATTTGCCACTGATTATGATTTCTCTATAACATGAGCTATAATTTGTTTTGGGTAAATCTAACGGGCAGTCTTTGGTATTAATCTGTTATTTGTTCCAGAGCAAAGTTTCATAACTTTTTATTTTTATATATTTTAATGCTGTATCAGAGCACTGCCTTGTATTTTTGACTGAATTCATTAGCAATTGCCAAGTTTTGTCATGAAACACTAGATGGCGCTGGCTGATGGGTCCTTTACACAAACTGATGAGATTCACAGCTACTTGTCACAAGCTTATTGGTTCATGTTGCATACACAGTAGTGATGCGCGGATGAGCTAAAACATCACCCGAATCCGCAGCTTCAAATAAATTATCCACCCGCCAACCGCCCGCACCTGTATTTTTGTCTGATTTAGATAACCGCACCCGACCCGCACCCGATCATCACATTAGGGTTCGTACGGTCATAAAAAACCTGGAAAAGTCATTGAACAGCAATTTCCAGGCCTAGAAAGTTTTGTAAAAATAAATAAACTCAAAAAGTTTTTGAAAAGTCATGAAAATCTATTTCACAATTCTCTGTATAATAGAATTATGTTTAATAAGATCCTGAATTTCGTTGTGGGATTGCGCATACATCGCATTACTCATTCCCGCAGCTTTCTACTTTAAAATGAGGGAAATTACTGCAAAACCTTTATTCAATATAGCGTGTAGGTTAGCTGAGTAAATAAATCCACACAAACCATCAGATGAAAACAGCGTAGGTGATTCAGCTGTACCGCGTCTTCTCTCTTTGACTTTTGCTTCACATCGACGCATCTAGAGCTGCTGCACGCTGCGATAGAAGACTTTAGCTCGCGTTTCGGACAGTTGACAGAATTGTCAATTGCCTAATCGGTCATTGTTGCATCGTTCCCAGTGCGCTTTCAGAGTTCCTCTGAAACCTTTCACCTCCCCAGCTCCACATGTATAGATCTGCTATGGGTTATTATATATGCTATTTGTCCAGCAGCTAGTCTTAAATACTCATTTGGTATTTAGAAACGCTCTGTGTGTTAGTAATGGTTATTTTGTCTGAATCACAGCAGTGTTGATATAGAGCAATATCGCACGGCTACTCGTGTGATTTTTGATAAAAGTTTGTGTGACTAACATGCTTGATGCTAAGTTATATTTTGTAAAATCGCCTTCCTGTTTTTGGCTCTGGTCACCTCTGCCCCACTACAGACTTACAGGCTCACTGTGAGCTGTTAGACAAAGATCAGTTGATGTTTGTACTGTGGTACACAATTGAAGCCAACATATAATTGGATTGCTTTTTAAAGGCTGAAATTAGATCACCAGGGGGAAATTAAGGAATAAAGAAGGCAGAGCTGTACAAATTAATGAGGCAGCTACTGTGGAATTTAAATGCTGATGCTGTCACAGACATACACACAGGTGCACATACACCCAAACACAAATTCTCTCTGGAGTAATACAACAGAAACAGGGAGGTGCCAGTGCCTCATGCCATGCGCCGGGGCTGGTGCTGGGCCTGCGCTCACTCTCGAACTGACACAGAAACTCCCTTGCCATCTGCTCTGAGAGCTGAACCGGCGACCTCTCAGGGAACTTATTCAAATGTCCACAGCTGTCCTCAAGCAGTCATTGCCTGGTATGGCATGGTCACACTACAGACAGGAAGACAAAGCACACAGACAGCAGCTTGCCTTTTGAACTGAAACAAATAGGCTAAAACTCACAATGGTGTATTTAACAGCTATTGTAAGCCATGATTTTACTTTTAAAAAAATGCCTGTGCTGATCTGCTGACGTTGTCTATTGAGGATTAAGTCTTTCAGCTGAGCAACATAGGCATCTTGTAGTCAGTGTAGTCAATTTTTATTGTCAGTATGCTGTTATTTTTTTGTATGAAACACTAAAAATAAATTTTTAAGAAATCCTAACCTACAGTAGTCGAGATTTGAAGTGGATCAAAAAAGTTCATTAAAATTGTCCTAATACAAGAACACATTTTAGTTTTAGGTTTTAGGACAACTTTGATGAAAGGTTTTGATCCACTTCAAATGTTGACTACTGTATATATTTTCTACATAACACCAAGTTCATTGAGAGCAGATCAAGTTTCAGAACAAAATCCACCACCTCAAGTAGCTCATGCACTGGCGTTGAGCACAGTTGATAGTTTGGCTGTTGAAATTGTTAAAGATCTGTAATGCAAGGACTTAAATGTGTAAATATATAATGGCAAATTTTCTTTGTCTTTACTAGTGAATTTATAATTATTTTAGATATTATAATTTTATCATATCTGGAATTACCGTGAAACTGGTTTGAAAATGTTTTTTTTTAAATGTCTTATTCTTATTCTTATTCATAACAGTTGCTGCTTAATATTTTTGTGGAAACCAGAATACATTATTTTATTTTAATTCATTTATTTTCAGAACACCATCAAATTATTTTGTAAGAATATAGTCTTTACTGTCATTATTGATTAATGTAATACATCCTTGCTGAATAAAAGTATTATTATTTTTTTTATTATATAAAAAAAAAAACTGACCCCAAATTTGTACACTGTAGAAATCGTATAAACTATAATACTGAAAATATTTAGTGAGACAACAAAAATACACCCAAAAAGTGCACACGCAATTCGTATCTTTTGTTCTGCATTTTGGTGAATCAGGACCTTGGTGTCCAGCCTCCTGTCTGTGAGGAAGTTCTGCCAGACAGTGCTGGAATCCCATCCGTAATGTGGTCTTAAGAGAAGCACATGGCACTAACTGCAGCTTCCTGCTGGGGGAGGTGACAGGCCTGGCGCGCTGACGGGTCACACGGTGACAGATGGAAGAACTGTGTGAGATAAAGAAAAGGAAAAGTGAAAGAACACCTGAACACTCTCACACACACCTCAAGCTTTTCCACACCTTGTCCAGCTCTGTCTCATGCTCTTTTTTTGAATAGTGTTTTTTTTTATCTCTTTTGGTTTCCTTTGTTTTACCCATCATCTGTCTCAGCAAACATTGTTATATGTGAATTACATACAATTAATTTGATTAATTAATCTGCATATCACATAATTAATTCAGTTTTTTTTTATTATTGATTGCCAGCCCTACTATTTTCCTCATTTTCCTGGTTTCATTTTAATCAATGAAGAGTCAATCAGCCACTTTTCCCCTCAGGGAGTTTCAGACAGATTTGAGAGGATTTCATTTCAAGCTCCACATGATTGGACATTTCCAAGTGATTTGCCACTGGGCCTTTGGATTTATTCACAGGTATTTATATACATTAATGCCAGACAATGAGAGCATCAGGAGTGGTGGTTTACTCAAGGACAGACACCGTGTGCTTTAAGCAGATTTAATCTGGTCATTCAGTTCCAGGGATCATAGCTAAATCCTCTGTAGAAATTAGACAACTATGTTTGTCTGCACTCTATTTCAGTACAATGTGTGATGCCAGTGCATATGAAACTTTGATACTTACGGCATGTCCCACAATCTTATCTACCATTCGTTTTTTAAGGCAGCAACATAGCTACTTTTATATTAACCATCACACATTTGATTGTAATTATCAAAATTAAGATCTCACAGTATCTTCTACTTCCCTTTGAAGGGATCGTTCACCCAAAAACAAAAATATCGTTATCATTTACTCACCCTCATTTTGAGCTTCTTTCTTCTGTTGAGCACAAAAGAAGATATTGTTTTCATGAATGTTAGTAACCAAACATTTGACGGTGGCCATTGACTTCCACAGTATTTTTTTCTCCATTCTAGGGAAGCCAATGGAACCTCATACAGGTTTGTAACAACTTGGGAGTAAATGTTGACAGAGTTTTAATTTTTTGGTGAACTATCCCTTTAATTTGTATATATTCAAATATTAAATTTAAATACACCCTTTTATTTCACAGCTGTGTCGCTCTTTGTCAACATTTTTTTTTGTATTTTATTTTAGAATTTTTATATTATTGTGTTGGTGTGTGCGGAGATCTGTTGAAACTAAACAGTTTGAAACTGTAGTCTTGCATGAACGTATTTCACATTATTTATGTATTTATTTTTGTGTCTGTGTCTTCATATTAAATGAAATGCAAGGAAGTGGAAATGGAAGCAGTAGATGCACATGAACATACCTCTGAATTTACACCCCGCCCGCCCCCCAACTGTTAATTTTCTGTTTTGTGTTCTATTTTGCCAGTAGTAAAGAATCAGTGAAATATATTGTTTCCACGAACGTGAAAGCTTTGTTTGCATTCCAAATTCATTTTCAGTCATTTTGGGATTATGGATTCCTAAACCCATGTAATGAATGCCAGAATGGCACTGAACACAAAGTATGCATTTTACATATCAAAAGCAGCTTGTTGTCTTCCTCGCATGCCAATGGTGCTTCCCATCCGGCTTCCTGCTCTGCTGTCTGGGCCTGGGGAAGCTGTGCTTGATTTCCTCTCCCCACGGGTGGCTTCAGACATTTAGACAACAGGGGAAAGCAGCTGCTGTTGCGATCTTTATCCATTAACACATCTCAGTCACAGAGAGCAGAACGCAACAACAGTGTTCATTCGTTTCGGCTCGGCCGTGTCGCTGTCTGGAATAAAATCAATGTTGCACCCCGTCGTGGATCTTTATGAGATATTCAACACAGTGGCTTTGTTACAGAGCATCCATGCAGCACCGCCCCACAGGCAGGCCCGAGTTATTGATGATGATGATGGTGATGCAAGCAGGTGAATGTGTTGGCGGCTGTCAGACGGACAGAGGGACTGATGGGATACTGGTGCCATAATTAGGCCGGGGAAACCCTGGGTGGGCAAGCAGCAGACCATCTGGCCTCCAAGCGAGTGTTGTGCCACCTGAACAAGGTCAACCTACAAGGAGAGGGTCATTAATCAGGCTGGGTTAACAGTGCAGCGAAACGTGAGCTGCTGAGACAGGAAGTCAGACAGGTTTTTGCCCACCTCAATACCTCAACAGCACAACCACGTCCTAATAAGAAATACGGAGCGCATGGAGACAAGTCTGTTTGTGGGAATAAGGGAACTTGCATTTGCAAGTCAATTTGACATTTTTTGCAAATCAATTTTGTCAATTTGACAGCTAATTTCTTTTTTTTGACGTGTCTCTTTTGGAAGTAAATTCGGCATGCTAAATTGAGCATTTCTGCGGATGTTTGCCCCAGAGGAGCACTTCACCAAACAAAACCCTTTTAATTTCTGATTTAAACAAGCTCATATAAATCATTAATGACTCTGGCCATGCAATCAATCACTTAGATCGCACTGAAAATCTACACACACACAAAACACATAAATTGAATGATTTTAGAAATGGCTCAGGGCGCACAGAGAACACCTTTTGGACACGAAGCAATTTGCATGTGAATGAAGAGAAGATCTGTCAAAGGGTATCGGCAGTAGATCTGTTCACGCACTGACCTTGCAGAAAGTCACCTACGGCTCGGAGCTGAAAGCACAGTTGCACTGAGTGCTGGTTACAGATAAAAAGAAAACAAGGACGAAAGGGGTCTTGGGAGATGTCTAGAAAAACATGTGCAATCAGGAGCACTTGTTTATGAGAATGATGTTCATCATGTCATTTTATCTCTTCATGTTCGAATTTTCAGACATATTGAAATGCTTCACATAACCTTTTTAGGTACTTTTTGGGACACGTGTGGGTGATATAAATTTGAGTCCAATGCAACACAGTTCAACCAACGTCATTTCCCGCACATATTCTCCCATCATTTTTAGATTATATATATATATATATATATATATATATATATATATACAGTATATATTCAATGTGTCCTTGCTGAATTAAAGTTATATGTATATAACAAAGACATGTATAATTTTATTTAATGTTAACTAATATATTTAAATGCTTCACATTGCCTTTTAAGGTACTTTAAGTCCACCATCATTTTTACATTACTTTTAGAAAAAAGAAGAAAAACTTCTTTAAAAATAGTATTCAATATATACACTATACCATTTTTTTAATAAATTAATGCTTTTTTTCAGCAAGGACACATAAAATTGATCAAAGGGCCTTTATAATATTCTAAAAGATTCATTCTAAGAACCCTGAAAAAATGATAATAAGAAGAATTTTTTTTAGCACTAAATCGCCATATTAGAATAGTTTCTATAGAATCAATGGATCATTTAAAATATATATATATAAAAAAATAATTAATTATAATATTGCAAAGTGCTACTAATTTTACTTTATTGTTGCCTTTGTGAACGTAAGATATTTCTTTCAAAAACAAAATCTTATGACACTTTTGTGCGTGTGTATAAATTAAATATCTGAAATAGTTTTGGACTTATTATTTAAATCATATACTTGTATGAATGAGCTGTATATTCTTATTCCATTTGCGGTACATCTATTTTTATAGGGACTCTGTAACAATGTGTGTCTGTGTCTCCTCAGGCTTGCGGCCAGTGAACAGTGACCTGTGTCTGGGCGTTTCTCCTAACACCACCCAGCTCTGCCATATTCCATGTCCTGTGGAGTGTGAGGTGTCCTCCTGGAGCGCATGGGGGCCCTGCACCTTTGAAAACTGTCAGGATCAGTCCACAAAGAAAGGTAAGCTTGAACTACAGGACCACTTCATCTTTTACAGTTGTGTTTGGGGAGCGGTCGTTTCACCCATCTCGCTAAAACAGAGCAGATCAATAAAACGTCCTCTTTCATTGTAAATCACTTGACTTGTGTACGGGAAGCATTTCAACACATAACTCACTCCGCCCCAGCTCTCACCTCTATCTGCGCCATCAGCATCCGGGCCATAAACTTATCAACGCCTGCTGGGGCAGAAGATTCATTTTCTCAACGGTTTATGAACCACGAGCATTGTAGAGGGAACAACAAACAAAAGGGGTTCACAGAAAAATAAAACATGTCAGGAAATAGACAAAAGACAAATCAAGGGTTAGATGGCTTCAAAGCGACAAACACAAGCTTCAGATGGTCTCTGGAAGGAACCCAATCTGCTGGATTCACAGGATGGTGGTTTACCGAATGCTGCTGACAGTTGGTATAGTGTATCAAAGGTGCTGGCACGCTGACTGCTTTCCTCGTTAATTATGGCTGGGACAGCGACCCGTGCAATGACTAATGCATATTGACTCTTCCCTAATGAAGCGACTCAAAAGGATGGGATGGGAGGAAATTCGCCACCATGCATCTTAATGATGGATTCTCTGTGAATCTGTGTTCCACTCTCTCTTTTCAAACGCACACGGTTCATACTTCATGCCATATAGCTGTAATGGCAGGTCTCAGCACTTGTGTATGTACAGTATGTGGGCTCTCATTATTCAGGGAGATGTGGCGAAAGCAGTGAAGGCTTCTTTTTTATATACATATAGTATCTCCCGCACAAGGACAGTATAGAACAACATGGTGCTACAACATCAGTGCTTATTACATTAACAAAACACATCCGTGATCATTAGCTTTAGGGCCATGGATATAAAATCTGTATTGAGGCAAAGTTGGGCAAAAATTTAGAAAATAAAATGTGTGAGTTTGAGGAATTTCAATTGAATTGCCAAAACAGCACAAGAGTTTGAACTGGGATGAAAGTAAGATGAATTTAGTGACATTATTTGAATTTAATATATTTATATATTATTCAAATATATATTGTATGATGATTTATTTTACTTTACTTTTACTATATACTAAGATTTAATATTACATATTTTAATATTTAAAATGTATGTATTCAAAGGACTTTATATTCACTGTTACCGGTTTATGCCAAATCTACAACAATATTTCAAGTATT
Organism: Sinocyclocheilus grahami; assembly: GCF_001515645.1. Lineage (NCBI taxonomy): Eukaryota > Metazoa > Chordata > Actinopteri > Cypriniformes > Cyprinidae > Sinocyclocheilus > Sinocyclocheilus grahami. The sequence continues at coordinate 45,281 of NW_015506294.1, forward strand.
TTGATTTAGATAACATCGAATGTGTCTGAAAATCTTCACAATCTCAATTCACATTCTAGAATTCAATTTTAACCTAATTATTTATTTTTTGCAACAGAACTCAATTTGCAATAATGCTGTGCAGTCCTGGTTTGATGTCACGCAACAACCAAATCCAGTGCTGTCTTACCGTCTACAAATGATGAATGTAGATATGAACTGTTATTAAAACAGCAAGATTGTTGTTTTGTAATATATCAGTAATCTTTATTATAGCCTCAACAAGCTACAAAAATAAGCTTGATGGGAGATAAAGTACAAATTACATGTGACATCTCAATAACATGTCAGTGTGCACCTTAGACGTGATGACCCATGAGATCCTGATGAGATTTTTGTGCGGCTGTGCCTTTTGTCTATTTTTGATTAACAGGGGCTCATATAAAACCCAGTATCGTGCTTTTGTCTGATAAAGAGACAGAGGCAGCATGTGCCATCAGACACCTCCGGGCTGACTGACAGAACGTGATACAATCCCCTTATACACCCACAATGAGCTCTATGCTGACCTTCTGATTAAATAAAGCCAGGAGGAGAGCGTAGGACAGAAGTCATCAGAAAAAGGGACAACGCTGGCATGTCCAACTAACTCCTAAAGGCCCCCCTCTCCCATATTACCTTATCGGCCCCAGACAGCAATGTGGATTAAACCAGAGGCCAGGGAGCAGAGAGAGGAGGGTGATGGCAGGGTACGTGTAGGTGACTTTGCGCCGGTCATGAGTCCAGTCCACCCATTTTTATCCCTCTGGAGCCCTTTTCCTGCTCTTGAATGGGAATACCCCTGGCGCCAAAACCTCTTTTGTATTAATGGATTGCTGAATGCATTAGTCCCTTTGGTGAAAGGCAAGCATAATGAGGGAGGAATAATAATATTCATTATGATGAGCTGCTCCAATAATTTCTGTCATCTTGCACGCTTAATGGACCGATATGTTTAATGCAATATTACAGTGACTGTGCAATGACACACTGTGACAGTTTAGAGGGCTAACGCAAGGGATTGCACCGGCTAGTCGATTTGTTCAGACACTAGTCGGGCAAGCGTTGGCTCAGTGTGAACTTCAGGAGAAAAATTTATCTGTCCACAAACTGCTTTATTGGGAGATGCATGAATAAAATGTATGACTAATTCAAAAGAATGACTGTCCAAATAGGGTAAAGTGATTATTTTATGTATTCTTTGTAAAATATTTGTATATAATAATAATAACTAAATAAATAACTAAATAAATAATTTGCATTGTGCAATAAACTAAAACTTTGAACAGATACTATATATTGTATGATGATTTATTTTACTTTACTTTTACTATATACTAAGATTTAATATTACATATTTTAATATTTAAAATGTATGTATTCAAAGGACTTTATATTCACTGTTACCGGTTTATGCCAAATCTACAACAATATTTCAAGTATTTTGATTTAGATAACATCGAATGTTTCTGAAAATCTTCACAATCTCAATTCACATTCTAGAATTCAATTTTAACCTAATTATTTTTTGCAACAGAACTCAATTTGCAATAATGCTGTGCAGTCCTGGTTTGATGTCACGCAACAACCAAATCCAGTGCTGTCTTACCGTCTACAAATGATGAATGTAGATATGAACTGTTATTAAAACAGCAAGATTGTTGTTTTGTAATATATCAGTAATCTTTATTATAGCCTCAACAAGCTACAAAAATAAGCTTGATGGGAGATAAAGTACAAATTACATGTGACATCTCAATAACATGTCAGTGTGCACCTTAGACGTGATGACCCATGAGATCCTGATGAGATTTTTGTGCGGCTGTGCCTTTTGTCTATTTTTGATTAACAGGGGCTCATATAAAACCCAGTATCGTGCTTTTGTCTGATAAAGAGACAGAGGCAGCATGTGCCATCAGACACCTCCGGGCTGACTGACAGAACGTGATACAATCCCCTTATACACCCACAATGAGCTCTATGCTGACCTTCTGATTAAATAAAGCCAGGAGGAGAGCGTAGGACAGAAGTCATCAGAAAAAGGGACAACGCTGGCATGTCCAACTAACTCCTAAAGGCCCCCCTCTCCCATATTACCTTATCGGCCCCAGACAGCAATGTGGATTAAACCAGAGGCCAGGGAGCAGAGAGAGGAGGGTGATGGCAGGGTACGTGTAGGTGACTTTGCGCCGGTCATGAGTCCAGTCCACCCATTTTCATTCCTCTGGAGCCCTTTTCCTGCCCTTGAATGGGAATACCCCTGGCGTCAAAGCCTCTTCTGTATTAATGGATTGCTGAATGCATTAGTCCCTTTGGTGAAAGGCAAGCATAATGAGGGAGGAATAATAATATTCATTATGATGAGCTGCTCCAATAATTTCTGTCATCTTGCACGCTTAATGGACCGATATGTTTAATGCAATATTACAGTGACTGTGCAATGACACACTGTGACAGTTTAGAGGGCTAACGCAAGGGATTGCACCGGCTAGTCGATTTGTTCAGACACTAGTCGGGCAAGCGTTGGCTCAGTGTGAACTTCAGGAGAAAAATTTATCTGTCCACAAACTGCTTTATTGGGAGATGCATGAATAAAATGTATGACTAATTCAAAAGAATGACTGTCCAAATAGGGTAAAGTGATTATTTTATGTATTCTTTGTAAAATATTTGTATATAATAATAATAACTAAATAAATAACTAAATAAATAATTTGCATTGTGCAATAAACTAAAACTTTGAACAGATACATTTACTAATAAATTACTTTTTGGGTTGACTGTTTGACTAGTTTACATGATTCAACCCTACTTGCGCTATTTACTCCCACTGATTAACTCAATGGAGTGAATCAATAACAAGAATGATTTTGAGTCCCATCCGTGTTCTTCGACAGGTTTCAAACTGAGGAAAAGGAAAATCATGAATGAGCCCACAGGTGGCACAGGAAATTGCCCCCACCTGACGGAGGCAATTCCCTGTGAGGAGCCCAGTTGCTATGAATGGCTGTTGGTGAAGTTGGAGGAGTGTGTGCCTGACAATGACAAAGTATGTGGACCGGGAACCCAGAACCCACAAGTACAGTGCGTCAACAGTGACGGTAAGTGATACATACACCTTCCATCTGCATGATATGGGACTGTCCACTCATAAGCATTCAAGCTAATTAAAAATCTTTGCCTGAATAGACTTTCTATTTAAGGGTCATGCCCAGGCGTGCAGTGTGTCGGATGCAGCAACAAACCCAGATTGTTTTGTTCTTGTACAGCTGGGTCCATTCTTGAACTCTGTCCATAGGGCTTATGGTTCTGGACTCACGCCCAATGCCGTAATTGCTGTTTGTGCACAGGCGGCTGGTAGTACTTCTCTATTGTTAGAGTGGCCAGAGGGGAAATTCAGTGTCACTGCTGCCTTTTACTCTTCAGAACACAAAGCCACATGTGCTGGGGCGGTCTACTGTCTGACTAGCCCAAAGGCCCCAAACTCTCCAATAGCGTCTGGATGTTATTGGCTTGACTGACTATACACGGTAGCTAGGGAAACCAACACCAGCACCATCTGTGAGATCAGAGAAAAATACAGTTTACCTGGGGACAAGCACATGCCTGGATCTGTGACCATAGCTGATACCAATGCCGCAATATACTGAAAGAGAGGAGAGCTGGGATGGCTGTAACACTTCTGTAACTTTTTGTGGTAGGTTGTAACTTGTTGTAACACTATTAGAAAACATGGACATCCGTTTCAATTATTGTAATTCCAACACCCACAAGTTATTTTAAGCATTTTAATTCAAAAAGGTAAAAAAATACAAACAAATAGGTGAATTATTGAATAAATATACTACTTTTTTTTTAAAGAAATAAATAAATTAATACTTTAATTCAGCAAGGACAAATTAACTTGATCAAAAGTGACAGTAAATACAATTATAATGTTACAAAAGATTTATATTTCAAATAATTGCTTTTGAATGTTCTATTCGTCAAAGAAAAAATGCTGTTTTCAACATGATAGAAATGTTTCTTGAGCAGCAAAATCATATTAAAAATCATATTAGATCATAAAAATTATTTTAAAAGCATATTAGAATGATTTCTGAAGGATCATGTGACTGGAGTAATCATGCAGACAAATCAGCATTCCATCACAGGAATAAATTACATTTTTAATAAATATTAAAATAGAAAAGAGTTATTTAAATTATAATAATATTTCAAATTGTTACTGTTATATATATATATATATATATATATATATATATATATATATATATATATATATATATATATATATATATATGCAGTCTTGGTTGAGCATAAGAGACTGATATTTAAAAAAAATCTAACAGATCCCAAAATCTTTAATGGTAGCATACATGCAAACAAAAAAGAACATGGAACACAAATGACTTAAAATTGCTTATGCTCTCTGTGGATTTACAGTTATTACATTGTTTACTCTTACTGTTTGAGAAGCTTTTGTCAAAAGCCACTTTTATATCTAATTATGTAGTGCTGGAAAATCTCCCATCTGTCTTGGTTTTGATTTACATTATTTATACAGCCTAAAACTTCATCGATATTTGAGAAATGAAATGACCCAGCTATGTTGTACTAACAGTTTTTTAATGGGATTTTATGGATGAACACTTCGCTCTCGTTGATGAGGGAGTGAAATTCAGTGCCGCAAACCTGCAATTCTGATCTAATTAATTTCATATAATAGAGACTAGAGCATAGCTGAGTGAATACTTTCCAAACCAAATGGAAAGCCTGTCTCCAACTTGTGGAAATGAAATAGGTTCATTCAGCGAGCTTATCAAGAATAATTAACCTTAAATGATTGTGGATATGAGGGACAAGTAGAATATTCCGTTTTTTTAAATAGAACCACCAACTCTGTGACTTCTTTTTCTTTGCCTTCCGTATTGTTAATGTCTTGTCTGAAGTTGCAGCTCGACTCGGCTTGCATTAATGAATCAATTATGAGCGCACACTGTAATTGTATTTTACATCCTCACATTTCGCTCCTTGTTCCAGTAAATTTCAGTGTGCGGACATGGCAATTACTGCGACATTCCAGAACCTCAGCATTCACATCGCTAATGAGGACTCGGGGGAGAGAGAAATGCGGAGAGTAAGGACAGAAAGAGAGAGGCAGAGAAAGGCTCCTGTGTGTGTATGTGTGTCTGTGTGCAACTCAATCAGTTTTGCAAGGCTCATAATCAAGCATCCCATTCACACCAACTGAAGGTGTCATACTGCATGTGCCTCAGCTGTCACCACAGAGACGACTGCCACCTCCCCCTGGCCCTCCAACCAACCTCATCTCCCAGACAGTTACCCTGAAACACCTTCCTTAACATGCCACGTGTAACAACTGTACTTTATATAGCACACAGATTCTATAGCTTTAGCAGCCATGTATTAAACAGTTTGATGACCATTTAATTAAATAAAGAAACTGATCACCCTGTATTAACCCTAAAATGCATAGCTCAATTTTCTCCTTTTGAATATATATATGTGGGTCAAAATAGTCCGGGATAAAATATGATGCATGCATGCTATAGCACTGCTTGTTTTGTCATTGAAATGGTAATTTAATGATTTAGGTCAGATTTTGCCTGGGGAACAAAATGCCTTAATAAACATACTAAATATGTCATTTCAAACCTGTATGACTCTCTCTCTCTTCTGTGGAACACAAAATAATATATTTTAAAGGATGTTTTTACTTTTTTTGTCTATACAGTGAAAGTCAGTGGAATCCAAAACAACATCTGACCCCATTGACTTTCGATGTACAAAAAAATAAATAAAAATAAATATTTTATATATATATTGTGTTTCGGGAAAAGAAAATAAGTCATACAGTATTGGCAAAACAAAAGGAAGGTGTAACAATACTGGGTAAATCATAAAGACATACTTTTGTTCCTTTTTTACATTTTGTAAATACAGTATATACTATGAACTTTCCCTATATTATATAGATCGTGTGGTCTGACAGTTTTCATATTATTTGTCCATATATGAATATATGAAAACATATATACAAAAACTGAAAGGAACACTGGCCATTACTCTGTTCCTCCCTGCAACACATTGACCCATTTAAGTCCAGATACCTTGCTGTAGTGAGGAATAATATGATTTGTTCAAGGTCACCTCTTTCTTTGTCCTGCCTTGCAGACGGGTAGATGGTGAATATGTTGTTCTGGCACCAGTGGCGAGTCGCCTATATAAATGAAATTAACTCTGTTAGTCCCTCAGAGTCAGTCTGCATTTAGCTGAACTCCCTCTCTCCCTCATTAACTTTGGGAAGAGTAGAGTGCAGCCTCATCAGAATGTGACAGCGCTCAATAGAGGAAATGTCAGATGCCGTCTGGTACTTTTCCATCAGAGGACAGTCAGACGCAGGTGAGGTTTAACACTCTGAGCTGTATAAGGGCTAGACGTACAGCTGCTATTACATTTTCCCCAGCATGTACTCACTGAGTTATTCATGAGGACAGTTGATTTGTTTTTTTCCCCAAGTCTGTGAGATTTGCCTTATGTGCAACTTTTTCTTTTCTTTTCATTTTTTTTTTTTAAATCCAAGATGGTGACCAGATAATGGGCTAAGCTAAGCTTTAAAGGGGTCATATAATGCTTTTTTAAAGATCATTATTTTGTGTATTTGGTGTAACAGAATATGTTGACATGCTTTAATGTTCAAAAAACACATTATTTTTCAAATACTGTACATTATTGTAAGTCTTCTATGCCCCGCCTCTCTCAAATGCTTCGTTTTCTACAAAGTCCCTCCTTCCGACAAGCGCAGTCTGCTCTGATTGGGCAGTTGACCCAGTGCATTGTGATTGGCCGAACACCGCAAGCACTCGTCGGAAATGTAACGCCCCTTACCATAATTGCGAGCTTCATCTTTCAAAATAAATGTAAAGACAGAGCCTGAAAGGGGAACAGAGTCTCGTGACAGACGCAGTGATGAATATGTGTTTGCAGTACACAAGCCACGGTTAAGACAGCTGACTTCACTGTGATGTGTCTCGTTCTCTCTCTCTCGTGCTCTCTCTCTCTCTCTCGCGCTCTCTCTCGCTCGCTCGCTCGCTCGC